>NW_017212251.1:0-16804 GCF_001704415.2 Capra hircus
TCGACGGCGAGAGCGAATCCCAGAGAGGCCCCGAGCATCTCGCATGGGGACTGTGCCTGTCCTCGACGGCACCAGAGCGGCGTCCCTGACGTATCCCCGTCGTTAAGTCGAGAGCACCTGCCGCAAACTCCAGGCGAGATGAGTGCTATTTCCGCTGAGGCATTTCGAGGGTAATCACACCTAACCTTTGGAGCTCCAAAGGACTTCACCACCCTTGCTGCAACTCAAGAAGATCCCCGACATACCGTCTACACTCGAGAGGAAGCACGAGAGTCCGCCACATCCAGAGGAGCCCCGTTTCCGCCTCCTAGCTCGAGAGGAGGGATCCTTTCCTGCGTGGTCGGGAAACAATTCCTGGCGTTTCCGTCGCATCTCAAGAGGAGGCGCTCTCCACAGGAAAGGCGAGAGGAACTCCAGGGTCGTTCCACATTCCCAGAGTCCCCAGGATGTCTCAGTCCATTCCAGGGAAACCTGCTTTCCCTGCACTGGCCCTCGACTTTCAAGCGAAGATCGACTCACACCACGGTGGCACGTGGGACAGCCCTGTGGGAAAGCCTCGTTGGAAAGCCTCGAGGGGAAAGCCACAGATCCCTTGATCCCCGCGAAGGGAAGCGTGACACTGCAGCTACAGTTCGAGGGAAAAGCGCATGTGCATGCCCCACTCGAGTCGAGGACTGGACTCCACTGGGGAGACTACAGAAGAAACCCAAGATCCATGTCAGCACTGGAGAGGAATCCTCAGGTTCCGGCACGGACTCCACAAAGATCTTAGGCCCCGGCATAGACGGGAGAGGAATCCCGAGAGGCCCCCGAGCAACTCGCATGGGGACTGGCCTTTCCTGAGGCCACCAGAGCGGGTCCCTGAGGTCCCCGTAGTAAGTCGAGAGCACCTGCTGCAACTCGAGAAAATCCAGGAGGTTCTCCCCCTCCAGGCGAGATGAGGCCCATTTCCGCTGAGGCGTCTCGAGGCTAATCACACCTAACCTCTGGAACTTCCAAAGGGTTCTTCACACCCTTGCTGCAACTCAAGAAGTTCCCCGACATACCCGTCTCCACTTGAGAGGAAGCACGAGAGTCCCGCCCACATCCAGAGGAGCCCCGTTTCCGACTCCTAGCCTGAGATGAGGGATCCTTTCCCTGCGTGGTCGGGAAAGAATTCCCGGCGTTCCCGTCGCATCTCAAGAGGAGGAGCTCTCCACAGGATAGGCGAGAGGAACTCCAGGGTCGTGCCACCATTCCCAGAGTCCCGCAGATGTCTCAGTCCATTCCAGGGATACTGTTTTCCCTGCACTGTCTCGACTTTCAGGCCGAGGGTCGATTCACAGCACGGTGGCACGTGGGACAGCCTTGTGGGAAAGCCTCATGGGAAAGCCTCGTGGGAAAGCCTCTAGGGAAAGCAACATATCTCTTGATCCACGCGAAGGGAAGCGTGACACTGCTGCTACAGCTCGGGAGGAAAGCGCACGTGCATGCCCCCACTCGAGACGAGGACTGACTCCCCTGGGGAGACTCCAGAAGTAACCCAGGATCCACGTTTGCACTGGAGAGGAATGCTCAGGTTCCGGCACCGACTCCATACAAGATCTTAGGCCCTGGCATCGACAGGAGAGGAATCCCGAGAGGCCCCCAAGCAACTCGCATGGGGACTGGCCTTTCCTGAGGTCACCAGAGCGGGTCCCTGAGGTCCTCGTCGTAAGTCGAGAGCACCTGCTGCAACTCGAGAAAATCCAGGAGGTTCTCCCCTCCAGGCGAGAAGAGGCCCATTTCCGCTGAGGCGTCTCGAGGCTAATCACACCTAACCTCTGGAGCTTCCAAAAGGTCCTTCGCACCCTTGATGCAACTCAGGAAGTTTCCCGACATACCCGTCTCCACTCGAGAGGAAGCAGGAGAGTTCTGCCCACATCCAGAGGAACCCCGTTTCCGCCTCCTAGCTCGAGAGGAGGGATCCTTTCCCTGCGTGTTCGGGAAAGAATTCCCGGCGTTCCCGTCGCATCACAAGAGGAGACGCTCTCCACAGGAAAGGCGAGAGGAACTCCAGGGTCGTGACACCATTCCCAGAGTCCCCCAGATGTCTCAGTCCATTCCAGGGAAACCTGTTTTCCCTGCACTGCCTCGACTTTCAAGCCGAGGATCGACTCACACCACGGTGGCACGTGGGACAACCCTGTGGGAAAGCCTCGTGGGAAAGCCACAGATCCCTTGATCCACGCGAAGGGAAGCGTGACACTTGTGCTACAGCTCGGGAGGAAAGCGCCCGTGCCTGCCCCCACTCGAGACGAGGACTGACTCCCCTGGGGAGACTCCAGAAGTACTCCAAGATCCATGTCAGCACTGGAGAGGAATCCTCACGTTCCGGCAACGACTCCACAAAAGGTCTTAGGCCCCTTCATCGACGGGAGAGGAATCCCGAGAGGCCCCGGAGCAACTCGCATGGGGACTGGCCTTTCCTGAGGCCACCAGAGAGGGTCCCTGAGGTCCCCGTCGTAATTCGAGAGCACCTGCCGCAACTCGAGAAAATCCAGGAGGTTCTCCCCTCCAGGTGTGATGAGGCCCATTTCTGCTGAGGCGTCTCGAGGCTAATCACACCTAACCTCTGGAACTCCAAAGGTTCTTTCACACCCTTGCTGCAACTCAAGAAGTTCCCTGACATACCCGTCTCCACTCAAGAGGAAGCACGAGAGTACCGTAAACATCCAGAGGGGCCCCGTTTCCGCCTTATAGCTTGAGAGGAGGGATCCTTTCCCTGCGTGTTCGGGAAAGAATTCCCGGCGTTCTCCTCGCATCTCAAGAGGAGGTGGGCTCCACAGGAAAGGCGAGAGGAACTCCAGGGTCGTGCCACCATTCCCAGAGTCCCCCAGATGTCTTGGTCCATTCCAGGGAAACCTGTTTTCCCTGCACTGCCTCGACTTTAAAGCCGAGGATAGACTCACACCACGGTGGCACGTGGGACAGCCTTGTGGGAAAGCCTCATGGGAAAGCCTCGAGGGAAAGCCACAGATCCTTTGATCCACTCGAAGGGAAGCGTGACACTGCTGCTACAGCTCGGGAGGAAAGCACAGGTGCATGCACCCACTCGAGCCGAGGACTGACTCCCCTGGGGAGACTCCAGAAGTACACCAAGATCCATGTCAGCACTGGAGAGGAATCCTCAGGTTCCGGCACCTTCTCCACATAAGATCTCAGGCCCCGGCATCGACGGGAGAGGAATGCCGAGAGGCCCCCGAGCAACTCGCATGGGGACTGGCCTTTCCTGAGGCCACCAGAGCGGGTCCCTGAGGTCCCCATTGTAAGTCGAGAGCACCTGCTACACCTCCAGAAAATCCAGGAGGTTCTCCCTTCCAGGCGATTTTAGGCCCATTCCCGCTGAGGCATCTCGAGGCTAATCACACCTAACCTCTTGACTTTCCAAAGGGTCCTTCACACCCTTGCTGCAACTCAAGAAGTTCCCCAACATACCCGTCTCCACTGGAGAGGAAGCACGAGAGTCCCGCACTCATCCAGAGGAGCCCCGTTTCCGCATCATAGCTCGAGAGTAGGGATATTTCCCTGCGTGGTCGGGAAAGAATTCCCGGCGTTCCCATCGCAACTCAAGAGGAGGCACTCTCCACAGGAAAGGCGAGAGGAACTCCAGGGTGTGCCACCATTCCCAGAGTCCCCCAGATATCTCAGTCCATTCCAGGGAAACCTGTTTTCCCTGCACTGCCTCGACTTTCAAGCCGAGGATCGACTCACACCACGGTGGCACGTGGGACAGCCCTGTGGGAAAGCCTCGAGGGAAAGCCTCGTGGGAAAGCCTCGAGGGAAAGTTGCAGATCCCTTGATCCACGTGAAGGGAAGCATGACACTGCTGCTACATCTCGGGAGGAAAGCGCACGTGCATGCCCCCACTCGAGACGAGGACTGACTCCTCTGGGGCGACTCCAGACGTACCCCAAGATCCATGTCAGCACTGGAGAGGAATCCTCAGGTTCCGGCACCTACTCCACACAAGGTCTTAGGCCCCGGCATCGACGGGAGAGGAATCCCGAGAGGCACCCGAGCAACTCGCTTGGGGACTGGCCTTCCCTGAGGCCACCAGATCATGTCCCTGAGGTTCCCATCGTAAGTCGAGAGCACCTGCCGCAACTCGAGAAAATCCAGGAGGTTCTCCCCTCCAGGCGAGATGAGGCCCATTTCCGCTGAGGCTTCTCGAGGCTAATCACACCTAACCTCTGGAACTTTCAAAGGGTCCTTCACACCCTTGCTGCAACTCAAGAAGTTCCCCGACATACCCGTCTGGACTCGAGAGGAAGCACGAGAGTCCCGCCCACCTCCACAGGAGCCCCGTTTCCGCCTCCTAGCTCGAGAGGAGGGTTCCTTTCCCTGCGTGTTCAGGAAAGAATTCCTGGCCTTCCCATCGCAGCTCAAGAGGGGGCGCTCTCTACAGGAAAGGCGAGAGGAACTCCAGGGTCGGGCCACGATTCCCAGAGTCCCCCAGATGTCTCAGTCCACTCCAGGGAAACGTGTTTTCCTTGCACTGCCTCGACTTTCAAACCGAGGAATGACTCATACCACGGTGGCACGTTGGACAGCCATTTGGGAAAGCCTCGTGGGAAAGCCTCGTGGGAAAGACTCGGGGGAAAGCCACAGATTCCTTCGTCCACGCGAAGGGAAGCGTGACACTACAGCTACAGCTCGGGAGGAAAGCGCACGTGCATGCCCCAACTCGAGACAAGGACTGACTCCCTTAGGGAGACTCCAAAAGTACCCCAGGAACCATGTCAGCACTGGAGTGGAATCCTCCGGTTCCTGCACCGACTCTACACAAGGTCTTAGGCCCCAGCATCGACGGGAGAGGAATCCCGAGAGGCCCCATGCAACTAGCATGGGGACTGGCCTTTCCTGAGGCCACCAGAGCGGGTCCCAGAGGTCCCCGTCGTAAGTCGAGAGCACCTGCCTCAACTAGAGAAAATCCAGGAGGTTCTCCCTTCCAGGCGAGATGAGGCCCATTTCCGGTGAGGCGTCTCGAGGCTAATCACACCGAACATCTGGAATTTCCAAAGGGTCCTTCACACCCTTGCTGCAACTCAAGAAGTTCCCCGACATACCCGTCTCCACTCGAAAGGAAGCACGAGAGTCCGGCCCACATCCAGAGGAGCCCCGTTTCCGCCTCCTAGCTCGAGAGGAGGGATCCTTTCCCTTCGAGTTCGGGAAAGAATTCCCGACGTTTCCGTCGCATCTCAAGAAGAGGCGCTCTCCACAGGAAAGGCGAGAGGAACTCCAGGGTCGTGCCACCATTCCCAGAGTCCCTCAGATGTCTCAGTCCAATTCAGTGAAACCTTTTTTCCCTGCACTGCCTCGACTTTCAAGCCGAGGATCGACTCTCACCACGGTGGCACGTGGGACAGCCTTGTGGGAAAGACTCGAGGGAAAGCCTCGTGGGAAAGCCTCGAGGGAAAGCCACAGATCCCTTGATCCACGCGAAGGGAAGCCTGACACTGCTGCTATAGCTGGGGAGGAAAGCGCACGTGTATGCCCCCACTCGAGACGAGGACTGACTCCCCAGGGGAAACTCAGGACGTACCCCAAGGTCCATGTCAGTACTGGATAGGAATCCTCAGGTTCCGGCACCGACTCCACACAAGGTCTTAGGACCCGGCATCGACAGGAGAGGAATCCCGAGAGGCCCCCGAGCAACTCGCATGGGGAATGGCCTTTCCTGAGGCCACCAGAGCATGTCCCTGAGGTCCCCGTCGTAAGTGGAGAGAAACTGCTTCAACTCGATAAAATCCAGAAGGTTCTCCCCTCCAGGCGAGATGAGGCCCATTTCCAATTAGGCCTCTCGAGGCTAATCACACCTAACCTCTGGAACTTCCAAAGGGTACATCACCCACTTGTTGCAACTCAAGAAGTTCCCCGACATAACCGTCTCCACTTGAGAGAAAGCTCGAGCCTCCCGCCGACATCCAGAGGAGCCCCGTTTCCGCCTCCTAGCTCGAGAGGAGGGATCCTTTCCCTGCGTGTTCGGGAAAGAATTCCCGGCGTTTCCATCGCATCTCAAGAGGAGGCACTCTCCACAGGAAAGGCGAGAGGAACTCCAGGGTCGAGCCACCATACACAGAGTCCCCCAGATGTCTCAGTCCATTCCAGGGATACCTGTTTTCCCTGCACTGCCTCGACTTTCAAGCCGAGGGTCGATTCACAGCACGGTGGCACGTGGGACAGCCTTGTGGGAAAGCCTCATGGGAAAGCCTCGAGGGAAAGCCACAGATCCTTTGATCCACTCGAAGGGAAGCGTGACACTGCTGCTACAGCTCGGGAGGAAAGCACAGGTGCATGCACCCACTCGAGCCGAGGACTGACTCCCCTGGGGAGACTCCAGAAGTACACCAAGATCCATGTCAGCACTGGAGAGGAATCCTCAGGTTCCGGCACCTTCTCCACATAAGATCTCAGGCCCCGGCATCGACGGGAGAGGAATGCCGAGAGGCCCCCGAGCAACTCGCATGGGGAATGGCCTTTCCTGAGGCCACCAGAGCATGTCCCTGAGGTCCCCGTCGTAAGTGGAGAGAAACTGCTTCAACTCGAGAAAATCCAGAAGGTTCTCCCCTCCAGGCGAGATGAGGCCCATTTCCAATTAGGCCTCTCGAGGCTAATCACACCTAACCTCTGGAACTTCCAAAGGGTACATCACCCACTTGTTGCAACTCAAGAAGTTCCCCGACATAACCGTCTCCACTTGAGAGAAAGCTCGAGCCTCCCGCCGACATCCAGAGGAGCCCCGTTTCCGCCTCCTAGCTCGAGAGGAGGGATCCTTTCCCTGCGTGTTCGGGAAAGAATTCCCGGCGTTTCCATTGCATCTCAAGAGGAGGCACTCTCCACAGGAAAGGCGAGAGGAACTCCAGGGTCGAGCCACCATACACAGAGTCCCCCAGATGTCTCAGTCCATTCCAGGGAAACCAGTTTTCCCTGCACTGCCTCGACTTTCAAGCCGAGGATCGACTCACACCACGGTGGCACGTGGGACAGCCCTGTGGGAAAGCCTCGTGGGAAAGCCTCCTGCAAAAACCTCGATGAAAGCCACAGATTTCTTCATCCACGCGAAGGGAAGCATGACACTGCTGCTACAGCTCGGGAGGAAAGTGCACGTGCATGACCTAAGTCGAGACGAGGACTGAATCCCCGGTGGAGACTCCAGAAGTACCCCAAGATCCATGTCAGCACTGGAGAGGAGTCCTCAGGTTCCGGCACCGTCTCCACACAACGTCTTAGGCCCCGGCATCGACGGGAGAGGAATCCTGAAGGGCCCCCTAGCAACTCGCATGGGGACTGGCCTTTCCTGAGGCCACCAGACCAGGTCCCTGAGGTCCTCGTCTTAAGTCGAGAGCACCTGTGGCAACTCTAGAAAATCCAGGAGGTTCTCCCCTCCAGGCGAGATGAAGCCCATTTCCGCGGAGGCGTCTCGAGGCTAATCAACCTGGCCTCTGGAACTTCCAAAGGGTCCTTCACACCCTTGCTGCAACTCAAGAAGTTCCCCGACGTACCCCTCTCCACTCGAGAGGAAGCACGAGAGTCCTGCCCACATCCAGAGAAGCCCCGTTTCAGCCTCATAGATCGAGAGGTGGAATCCTTTCCCTGCGTGGTCGGGAAAGAATTCCCGGCGTTCCGGTCGCATCTCAAGAGGAGGCGGTCTCCACAGGAAACACGAGGGGATCTCCAGGGTCGTGACACCATTCCCTGAGTGCCAGAGATTTCTCAGTCCATTCCAGGGAAACCTGTTTTCCCTGCACTGCCTCGACTTTCAAGCCGAGGATCCACTCACACCACGGTGGCACGTGGGACAGCCCTGTGTGAAAGCCTCGTGGGAAAGCCTCGTGGGAAAGCCTCGAGGAAAAGCCACAGATCCCTTGATCCACGCAAAGGGAAGTGTGACACTGCTGCTACAGCTCGGGAGGAAAGCGCACGTGCATGCCCCCACTCGAGACGAGGACTGACTCCCCTGGGGAGACTCCAGAAGTACCCCAAGACCATGTCAGCACTGGAGAGGAATCCTCAGGTTCCGGCACGGACTCCTCAAATATCTTAGGCCCCGTCATTGACGGGAGAGGAATCCCGAAAGGCCCCTGAGCAACTCGCATGGGGACTGGCCTTTCCTGAGGCCACCAGAGCGGGTCCCTGAGGTCCCCATTGTAAGTCGAGAGCACCTGCCGCACCTCGAGAAAATCCAGGAGGTTCTCCCCTCCAGGCGAGATGAGGCCCATTTCCGCTGAGGGCGTCTCGAGGCTAATCACACCTAACCTCTGGAACTTCCAAAGGGTCCTTCACACCCTTGCTGCAACTCAAGAAGTTTCCCGACATATCCGTCTCCACTCGAGAGGAAGCACGAGAGTCCCGCCCACATCGAGAGGAGTCCCGTTTCCGCCTCCTAGCTCGAGAGGAGGGATCCTTTCCCTGCGTGGTCGGGAAAGAATTCCCGGCGTTCCCGTAGCATCTCAAGAGGAGGCGCTCTCCACAGGAAAGGCGAGAGGAACTCCTGGGTTGTGCCACCATTCCCAGAGTCCCCCAGATGTCTCAGTCCATTCCAAGGAAACCTGTTTTCCCTGCACTGCCTCGACTTTCAAGCCGAGAATCGACTCACACCACGGTGGCACGTGGGACAGCCCTGTGGGAAAGCCTCGTGGGAAAGCCTCGTGGGAAAGCCTCGGGGGAAAGCCACAGATCCCTTGATCCACGCGAAGGGAAGCGTGACACTGCTGCTTCAGCTCGGGAGCAAATCTCACGTGGCATGCCGCCAACTCGAGACGAGGACTGAGTCCCCTGGGTAGGCTCCAGAAGTTCCCCAAGATCCATGTCAGCACTGGAGAGGAATCCTCAGGTTCCGGAACTGACTCCACACAAGGTCTTAGGCCCCAGTATCGATGGGAGTGGAATCCCGAGAGGCCCCCGAGGAACTCGCATGGGGAATGGCCTTTCCTGAGGCCACCAGAGCGGATTCCTGAAGTCCCCGTCCTAAGTTGAGAGCACCTGCCGCAACTCGAGAAAATCCAGGAGGTTCTCCCCTCCAGGCGAGATGAGGCCCATTTCCGCTGAGGCGTCTCGAGGCTAGTCACACCTAACCTCTGGAACTTCCAAACGGGTCCTTCACACCCTTGCCGCAACTCAAGAAGTTCCCCGACATACCCATCTCCACTCGAGACGAAGCACGAGAGTCCCGCCCACATCCAGAGGAGCCCCGTTTCCGCCTCCTAGCTATAGAGGAGGGATCCTTTCCCTGCGTGGTCGGGAAAGAATTCCCGGCCCTCCCGTCGCATTCCAAGAGGAGGCGCTCTCCACAGGAAAGGCGAGAGTAACTCCAGGGTCATGCCGCCATTCCCAGAGTCCCCCAGATGTCTCTGTCGATTCCAGGAAAACCTGTTTTCCCTGCACTGCGTCGACTTTCAAGCCGAGGATCGACTCACACCATGGTGACACGTGGGACAGCCCTGTGGGAAAGCCTCGTTGGAAAGCCTCGAGGGAAAGCCACAGATCCCTTGATCCACGCGAAGGGAAGCATGACACTGCTGCTACAGCTCGGGAGGAAAGCGCACGTGCATGCCCCCACTCGAGAGGAGGACTGACTCTACTGGGGAGACTCCAGAAGTCCCCCCAGATCCACGTCAGCACTGGAGAGGAATACTCTGGTTCCGGCACCGGCTCCACACAAGATCTTAGGCCCCGGCATCGACGGGAGAGGAATCCCGGGAGGCCCCCGAACAACTCGCATGGGGACTGGCCTTTCCAGAGCCCACCAGAGTGGGTCCCTGAGGTCGCCGTCGTAAGTCGAGAGCACCTGCCGCAACTCGAGAACATCCAGGAGGTTCTCCCCTCCAGGCGAGATGAGTGCTATTTCCGCTGAGGCATTTCGAGGGTAATCACACCTAACCTTTGGAGCTCCCAAAGCGACTTCACACCCTTGCTGCAACTCAAGAAGATCCCCGACATACCCGTCTACACTCGAGAGGAAGCACGAGAGTCCCGCCCACATCCAGAGGAGCCCCGTTTCCGCCTCCTAGCTCGAGAGGAGGGATCCTTTCCCTGCGTGGTCGGGAAACAATTCCTGGCGTTTCCGTCGCATCTCAAGAGGAGGCGCTCTCCACAGGAAAGGCGAGAGGAACTCCAGGGTCGTTCCACATTCCCAGAGTCCCCAGATGTCTCAGTCCATTCCAGGGAAACCTGCTTTCCCTGCACTGCCTCGACTTTCAAGCGAAGATCGACTCACACCACGGTGGCACGTGGGACAGCCCTGTGGGAAAGCCTCGTTGGGAAAGCCTCGAGGGAAAGCCACAGATCCCTTGATCCCCGCGAAGGGAAGCGTGACACTGCTGCTACAGTTCGAGGGAAAGCGCATGTGCATGCCCCCACTCGAGTCGAGGACTGACTCCACTGGGGAGACTACAGAAGAACCCCAAGATCCATGTCAGCACTGGAGAGGAATCCTCAGGTTCCGGCACGGACTCCACAAAGATCTTAGGCCCCGGCATAGACGGGAGAGGAATCCCGAGAGGCCCCCCGAGCAACTCGCATGGGGACTGGCCTTTCCTGAGGCCACCAGAGCGGGTCCCTGAGGTCCCCGTAGTAAGTCGAGAGCACCTGCTGCAACTCGAGAAAATCCAGGAGGTTCTCCCCTCCAGGCGAGATGAGGCCCATTTCCGCTGAGGCGTCTCGAGGCTAATCACACCTAACCTCTGGAACTTCCAAAGGGTTCTTCACACCCTTGCTGCAACTCAAGAAGTTCCCCGACATACCCGTCTCCACTTGAGAGGAAGCACGAGAGTCCCGCCCACATCCAGAGGAGCCCCGTTTCCGACTCCTAGCCTGAGATGAGGGATCCTTTCCCTGCGTGGTCGGGAAAGAATTCCCGGCGTTCCCGTCGCATCTCAAGAGGAGGAGCTCTCCACAGGATAGGCGAGAGGAACTCCAGGGTTCGTGCCACCATTCCCAGAGTCCCCGCAGATGTCTCAGTCCATTCCAGGGATACCTGTTTTCCCTGCACTGTCTCGACTTTCAGCCGAGGGTCGACTCACACCACGGTGGCATCGTGGGACAGCCTGTGGGAAAGCCTCATGGGAAAGCCTCGTGGGAAAGCCTCTAGGAAAGCCACAGATCTCTTGATCCACGCGAAGGGAAGCGTGACACTGCTGCTACAGCTCGGGTAGGAAAGCGCACGTGCATAGCCCCCACTCGAGACGAGGACTGACTCCCCTGGGGAGACTCCAGAAGTAACCCAGGATCCACGTTCAGCACTGGAGAGGAATGCTCAGGTTCCGGCACCGACTCCATACAAGATCTTAGGCCCTGGCATCGACAGGAGAGGAATCCCGAGAGGCCCCAGCAACTCGCATGGGGACTGGCCTTTCCTGAGGCACCAGAGCGGGTCCCTGAGGTCCCGTCGTAAGTCGAGAGCACCTGCTGCAACTCGAGAAAATCCAGGAGGTTCTCCCCTCCAGGCGAGATGAGGCCCATTTCCGCTGAGGCGTCTCGAGGCTAATCACACCTAACTCTGGACTTCCAAAGGTCTTCCACCCTTGCTGCAACTCAAGAAGTTCCCGACATACCCGTCTCCACTCGAGAGGAAGGACGAGAGTTCGCCACATCCAGAGGAGCCCGTTTCCGCCTCCTAGCTCGAGAGGAGGATCCTTTCCTGCGTGTTCGGAAAGAATTCCCGGCGTTCCGTCGCATCTCAAGAGGAGGCGCTCTCCACAGGAAAGGCGAGAGGAACTCCAGGGTCGTGCACCATTCCCAGAGTCCCCCAGATGTCTCAGTCCATTCCAGGGAAACCTGTTTTCCCTGCACTGCCTCGACTTTCAAGCCGAGGATCGACTCACACCACGAGTGGCACGACTGTGGGAAAGCCTGTGGGAAAGCCTCGTGGAAGCTGAGAAAGCCCACAGATCCTGATCCACGCGAAGGGAAGCGTGACACTTGCTGCTACAGCTCGGGAGGAAAGCGCCTGCCTGCCCCCACTCGAGACGAGGACTGACTCCCTGGGGAGACTCCAGAAGTACTCCAAGATCCATGTCAGCACTGGAGAGGAATCCTCACGTTCCCGGCAACCGACTCCACAAAAGGTCTTAGGCCCCTTCATCGACGGGAGAGGAATCCGAGAGGCCCGGAGCAACTCGCATGGGGACTGGCCTTTCCTGAGGCCACCAGAGAGGGTCCTGAGGTCCCCCGTCGTAACGCCGTTAGTAATCCCTTGTCGTCGCCCCCCTATTTGTTCTTCTTCTCTTCTTCCCTCCGACAGAGGCGGTGCGCCCCGCCCCGCCCCCTTTCCAAAATGGCTGTCGGGACCCGGTGGCCAACCCCTGTGGTGTGAGGATTCTCGCCCCTTGAAAAAGTCCGAAGCCAGTGCAAGGACAAAAAACGTTTCCTGGAGTGGATGAGCAACACGAATACTGTGGGGAGCTCACTGGAAATACACGTCGGCCACCGACCTGGGAGTGTTTCCTCTCGCACTCTTTCAGTGCGTAGAGTATCGGCCCCACACCTCCTTTGAGTGCGAATTGAGGATAGTGGGCGGAGGTACTTATAGTGTGGTCCTGTTCTCCCTCGACTTAACGCCCAGTGAAAGCGCAGTCCGTCTCCTCAATTCGAGAGCTAGTCCCTAGTGGGATGCGTAGGTAGCCGGATAGCAAGCGGGGCTTCTCTGGATGTGGGACTTGGTCCTCCCGATTTGTATCAGTGCTGTCCTCCTCTGTAGGCAGCAGGTGAGTGTCGAGACCGGTAATGTCGGGGAATCTTGCGTTAGTCTTCGAGTTCTCTAGCGGGGTGGAAGGACCTTCTGAAAGTTCGCAGAGGTTAGGTGTGATTAGCTCGAGAAGCCGTTAGCGGAAAATGGGCTCATCTCCGGCCTGGAGGGGAGAAAGCCTCCTGATTTTTCTCGAGTTGCGGCACCCTTCGCGTTGGAATCCAGGAATCCTGTTGCGCTCGGCCTGCTCCTCGGGACCTTTACCCGCGCGCGCACCACACCTTCACAAAAGACACACACCTGCCTCCTGGTGGCCTCAAGGCTGCCAGTCCCCACTGCCGGATGTCCTTCTTCGGTGGGGAGCGTGCTCGCGATTCGCTCTCTCATGACCGTTGATCTACACCCCTGGCGGCGCTAAGACGTTGTGTGGAGTCGGTGGGCGGAACTGAGGATTCCTCTCCAGTGTTGACAATGGATCTTGGGGTACTGTCCTCGAGTACGCGTCTCCTGTGGGATGTGCAGTCCCTCGTCTCGAAGAGGGGGCATTGCACCGTGTGCTTTCCCTGCCCCAGCTAGTAGCACAGCCAGTGTCACGCTTCCTTCGCCGTGGATCAAACGGTGGAGTCTGTGGCTTTCCGCTCGCAAGCTTTCCCAGCGAGGCTCCCAACGAGGTTTTCCGCCCACAGGGATGTCCCACGTGCCGACCCGCGGGTGGTGTGAATCCCAGGTTCTCGGCTAGAAAGTCGAGACAGTGAGGAAACCAGGTTCGCCTGTGGGACTGGAGAACTTCTGGTGGAATTCTGGGATATTGACATCCACGAACGTTTTTACCCACTGGGCTGGTCCCACGTCCACCGACACTTCGGAGTTCGGTCTCAACTTTCCTCGTGGAGGAGCGCCTCTCTTGAGTTGCGATCGCGCCCGCGGGACGCCGGGCAATTTTTTTCCGACGCACGCAGGGAAAGGATCCTTCCTCGTCGAGCTAGGACAGGCGGACAAGCGCGGTCTTCGCCTGGATGTTGGCGGGAGCTCTCGTGGCTTCCTAATCGGAAGTGGACCCTCAGGTTTTTCGAGGAACCTTCTGAGATTGTGCAGTAAGGGTGTGAAGGACGGCCTTTGGAAGTTCCAGATGTTAGATGTGATTAGCCTCAGCAGACGCCTCAGCGGCGGAAATGGGCCTGCAGCTGATCTGCCTGGAGGGGAAGTAACGTCCTGGATTTTCTCGCGAGTTGCGCGGGCAGCGTGGCTTGTCGACGTACAACGGCGGACCTCAGGGACCCGATCTGGTGGCCTTCAGAAGGCATGGTCCTTGCGAGTTGCTCGGCGGGGGCGTCTCGGGCCTCTTCGGGCCTCGTCGGGTTTTCCTCTCGCGATCGACCTCTTTGCTGGGGCCTTAAAGAACTCATCTGATGTGGAGCAGGTGCCCCGGGAACTCGAGGAGTTCCTCTAGCTCGGCAGTGCTGACATGGATTCCTCTGTGGTTTTCGCTGCTGGATGTCGCTCGCACCCAGGGTGAGTCAGTCCCTCCCGTCTTCGAGTGGGGGGCATGCCCTAGTGGCCGCTTTCCTCGCCGAGCTTGTAGCTCCAGCAGTGTCACGCTTTCCTTCCGCGTGGATCAAACAGGATCACGGGGGCCTTTCCCCTCAGCGCTTTCCGCATGAGGCTTTGCCCGACGAGGGTTTCCCAGCAGGGCTGTCCCCGACGTGCCCCGTGGTGTGAGTCAGTCCTCGGACTTCAAAGTCAAGGCAATGCAGGGAAGAACCAGGTTTCCCCTAATGGACTGAGGAAATTTGGCGGACTCTGGAAGTGGTGCAGCGACCCTTGCTTGGATGTATCGTCTCGCCTATCCTGTGGAGAAGCGGCATCCACCTTGAGATGGCGACGGAGGAACGACCGGGACATTCTTGTGCTCCCCGTGCACCCCTTGTCCGCTTCGCGCACACGCAGGGAAAGGATCCTCGCTCTCAGAGCTAGGAGCCGGAAACGGGGCTCATCTGGATGTGGGCGAGGGACTTACGACTCGATGCTGACCTCTCAGAGTAGGAGTTGTGGCTAGAGGGCAGTGCGCTGGAGAGACTAATCTTGACTTGGGTGCCATTCAGCGTGTTATGGGACATAGGAGCATCCTTTGGTGGGAAGGATTCCACTGGCGTTTTTTGTAGGAATGTGAGGTGCGCTGCCGAGGAACCCTGAGTTTCCCGTCTCCGGCTTTATGTGGGGTCAAATGGCTCATCTCGCTGGAGGGGAGAACCTCCTGGATGCTTTCCCTCCGAGTTGCGGCACGGCATGCTTCTCGACTTAATGACGGGAACCTCAGGGACCGCTGTGCGTGCGTCAGGAAAGGCGCATCGCCAAATGCGAGGTTCTCGGAGGCCATTCTCGGATTCACCTCGCCGATCGATGCAGGGTGCGTCTAAGATCTTGTGTGGTAGTCGGTTGCTCGGAACCTGAGGATTCCTCTCCAGTGCTGGACCTGGATGCTTGGGGGTATTCTGGAAGTCATCACCAGGGGACAGCACGTCCCTCGTCTCGAGTGGTGGCCATCGCAAGATGCAGTGTTGCTACCCGAGCCTGAGGCAGAGCAAGTGTCAGCGCTTCCCCTTGCGCTGATCAAGGGATCGTGCTTTCCGCCATTTCGCAGGCTTTCCGACGAGGCTTTCCCACACTGCGGCTGTCGCCCCGTGCACCTTGTGGATGGTGAGTCGACTCATCGCTGAACAGGTCGAGACAGTGCAGGGAAAACAGTTTCCTTGGAATGGAACTGGAGCATCTGGGGGACTCACTAGGGAATCGGTGGCACAACGCGCCTGAGGAGTTCACTCTACGCGATTCTGTGGGAGAGCAGCCTCCTCTGAGATGCCACGGGGCAGACCGAGGCCGAATTCTTTCGCCGACCCCACGCAGAAGCAGGATCCTACTCATCGAGGCTTAGGAGGCGGAAACGGGATCCTTGCTGGAATGTTGGGCGGGAATTCTGCTTCTCTCAGCGGAGACCGGTATTGTCGGAGAAACTTTCAGAGTTGCAGTAAAGGAGTGAAGGACCTTTGAAGTTCAGAGTAGTGTGAATTAGGCCTCCAGGCAGAACCACGCTCAGCGAAATGGGTCACCACTGCATCTCGCTAGCGGAGGCTGAGAGACCGTCTCTGGATTATTCTCGAAGAGTTGACGGCTCAGGTTGCCTCGCGACTTAGCAGACCTGGGACTTCGTCAGGGACCGCCTGTGTGGGCCTCCGAAAAGGCCATCCCCATGCGAGATGCTCGGGGCCCCTCTTGCGGATTCTCTCGCCGTCGAAGCGGGGGCCCTAAGATGCTTTGTGTGGAATCCGATGTCGGAACGCTTGAGGGAGTGCTCTCGCGATATTTGCTGACATGGGATCTTGGGGTACCTCTGACGTCCTCCCCCAGGGGATGCAGTCCTTTCGGCTCGGAGTTGGGGGCAGTGCCGTGGTGCGCTTTCGGTCCCCCGCGGTCGTAACAGGCAGTAGTTGGGCTTCCTTGGCCGTGGGATTCGCAAGGGATGTCTGGGGCTTTCCCTCTGGAGGCCGTTTGCCCTGACGGTTTTCCAGAGGCTCTTCCACAGGGCTGTCCCACTGCCACTTCGGTGTGCCGTGATCTCGACTTGAAAGTCGAAGGCAGTGGCAGGGTAAAACAGTTTCCCTGGCACATAGGCACCTGGAAGACTTCTGCAGGACTCTGGGAATATTTGACATGACACTGGAGTTCATCTCGACTTTGCCTTGAACCTCCCTTTGTGGAGACCGGCCTCTCTGTGAAGATGCAGCGAACGCCGGGAATTTTTTGCGACCGTACCAGGGAAAGGATCTCTCTCGATGCTAGGAGGCGGAAACGGGTCTCCGATGATGTGGGCCGGGACTCGTCGCTGCTTCCTCGCCTCTGAGTGGAGACGCGGTTTTTTCGAAGGGAACACACTTCTTAGGAGTGGGCATGTAAGGGTGTGAAGGCCGTTTGGAAGTTCCAGGAGCTTTAGTAGGTGTGATTAGCCTTGCAGGAACGCCTCAGCGGGAAATGGGCCCTCATCTCGCTGGAGGGACAGAACCTCCCTGGATTTTCTCGAGTTGCGGCAGGTGGTCATGCGAC
>NW_017212252.1:0-16801 GCF_001704415.2 Capra hircus
GGAGAAGGCAATGACACCCCACTCCAGTACTCTTGCCTGGAAAATCCCATGGCGGAGGAGCCTGGTAGCTGCAGTCCATGGGATCACTAGGAGTCAGACATGACTGAGCGACTTCACTTTCACTTTCACATTCATGCGTTGGAAGAAGGAAATGGCAACCCACTCCAGTGTTCTTGCCTGGAGAACCCCAGGGATGGGGAGCCTGGTGGGCTGCCGTCTATGGGTTGCAGAGTCGGACACGACTGAAGCGACTTAGCAGCAGCAGCAGCAGATCTGCATTTATTACCCAGGTCTGACTGTACTGCCCTACAGCTGCCTAAAAATGCACCTATTTGATAAAATAAAGGAAGTCATTTTTCAGACCATCAGCAGCAAGTGCATTTGGCAGAGAGATTGAAATTTTCATTTAAAAAATCCTTTGATATGAGGAAATCTATATTTCCTAGAAACACTTTAGTTATTCCATTGCCACTGTTTGACCCAGATTCCTTCCTGGATGCTTCAGAACATCTTTGCTTCCACAATTCAAAAGAGCCATCTTAATGCATAGCCCTCTTATCGTTAGGAAGATCCGCTTCTCTACAGGTTACCTTTGCAGGTGTTTCCTTTTGCCAGTACTGCTGCTCTCTCCTGTTCATATTCTTCTTCGGTCTGGCCGTCAATCTACCTCTAATTATTCTATATGGATCTCTTCTCTTCACTAGCACCATTTCCTCTCATATCTTTCTTCTTTGGAATTTAAATAAATGTATCCCAATTACAGAGAGAGTAATCTTCATTCTCTAATCAAAACTTATTAACTCCAAATGATCCATTCAACCAAGTTTCAATGAGAGCTAGAAAAAGGTTTCTAATTCAAATGATTATTATGATGCATAACTTACATATCATGTGTATCAGAAATGTAATTAAATTGCATGTTATTTACTGACTTCATCATTACAGCTGCATGAATGAAGCTTAATCACTCAGTTGCTTTTAACCACATTTAATTTATAAAGTGTCATGCCAAAATTTTTACTTTCAAGCTTCAATTTCCAAATAAAAACCCAGAGGAAGGAAGAGATGATAAAGCCTGCATATATGATTACAGGATTATTTATAGTGTGAATCTGGTACTTCTGACTTCAAAGTTGTAGAGGTTATATAACAACATTACTCTTAATCATTCTCTCTGAGACCACTGGAGAATTGTCTTTTAGCTCAGTGCTTGTGCTAATTATTGTAAATCTCCTCTCATCAAAAATATGGACAATCATTATTGTAGCTTCTCAGGAGTTTGGTGAACATCATACATAATCAGAAGGGGTAGAAATAGCAAACTATTTGGTGGCTGTGGCAAGGCAGAACTGGAAAGGCCCTAGAGAGTATCAGACTGATGTTATTAGTCCAATTTCCTCTTTTGGTAGGTGGGTAAACTGTAAAATTGCAGGGAACTATGTTGATGCCCACCAGTCAAAGGACCACCAGAGACAGTTCAGGTCACAAGAAGTTGGTTTATTCCTTGATGCAACAGGGGCAGTTAACCTGATGGGCAGGTATGGGCATCAGAATAAGAGGCTGCAAGAAGATTTGTTACAGAGTTTGGCTTTAAGTTTGATGACTTGAAGGAGGGTTCAAGGAGTAGAAGTTTGCTATGCATAGGTATTATCAGGAAAAGGAATAATTCTATTTGAATTGTATTTAGGATGCAAGAGGAGCAGAGTGGGGATAAGGCTGTAACTGATTTTTCAAAGAAGCATATGGCGCTCATTGTAGCTGGGAGTGGGAGATGTTTGGATATTTCTGTGGTTTGCATGTTGTTCTTCTATTTATCTAGGATCAGATACGATTGCAAAGTGCTCTTATGTTTTTCTCACTCCATCACCACGCTAGGTGAGGTCAGATGGTGTTGGTGCTCTGTACAAACAAAACTATACTAGCCGTATTACAGCTGTATCTAGCTGCTGTAAGAGCCAGCTATCAAGACTTCTGTACTGTTTCTCATTAAGACACCAAAAATGGGAAGAATAGGGGTGGTAGTGTCTAGACTTGAACGTAAATCTATTGACTTCTAGAACGGAGGCCTTTTCATTACTGCATAGCAGACCATGGACATCTGTAATATGAGGAAACCAACAAAGTGGACAGCACGCAGAATTTGGAATTTGATAAAATCAGGACGAAATCCTGGCAATGCCACTGAGTTGATGTCGGTGAGTTTCTTTTCCTCAGTGAGGCCACTGAGTATCTTTAGATGAGTGTTGTTTTCTAACTCTGTGCAGTTAATTTTTCAGGGGGTCCAAAAGATACAATTTTTCTTCAGCTTCAGAAAAAGAGTATAATAGATGCCAGCTTACCCTGGAGGCTTAAATTTTATCTTAATTTAAAGTAGATTTAGATTTTTTTTCATCTTACAGTTTTTGAAATTCTTCTGTCAGTACTGGCAAGTAGCTGATACTATCAGCCCTTGGAATGTAATGAGATAATTTCCTGAAAGTTATTGAATGTTAGGGAAAAAAACACCACACAATGTATTTTTCCTCTTGCCCAATTTTAAGGCAGTTATTAAGACATAATACCTAAGGTTAGTAAAGTTGTATTCTTTCCTATTAAGCTCCAATTGGGAATATAACTCTCAAGTAAAAAGTCTCAAGGATAATCTCCCTTGTTACATATTTCACTTCAACTTTTACCTTGAAAATTGTAACAAGGTTTTTACTTTTAGAAGGTATTTACAAAGACTATTTCGATATACATGAAATAAGTTTAGAAAGCAATATGTCTATAATTGCTTCAAACAAAATGTTCCTATAGATTAAGTTTATGAATAAAACCATACACATTTTCTGGACGCCTTAGGTTTTCCTTTCAATGTTTCTTATCCAAGGGATGAGATGTAGAAAAGGATTTCAAATTTCAGAGGGAAAATAAATTGCATAAATAAGGAAAATGATATTGAAACAGATAAAATGGTAAGTGAAATTTCTAGAAATCACAAGTTATAAATAGAAAGCCTCTTCCTTTTACATTATAGTCACAGGAGTGTTCTGTTGGCACAGGGGTCAATTGTGCCCAGGGCACAGGGGCCACAGAGCTTGGATAAAGGATTTGAAAGTAATCATTAGAAAGTAGAAGTCCCCCACAGCTCTTCGAAACCCAGACATGCTGGATGAAATATATAACCACAGGAAACCTTAGGAGAGTGTTGGTCTCAAAGATAAGGAAGAGAAATCCCATTTTCATACACCGCGAGGAATTCAAACCAGAACAGTGAGGTAAAACTAAAGTCTAATGCACTAAAGCTGAAGACCCAGGCCAGGTAAATGTAGGTGGACTTCCCTATGAGGTTATCTCTCATGATGAAAAGAATTCCCACTGAAGATGTCAAAAAGTACCAAGAAATTTTTGAGGAAGGAAGCAAGTCATTCTATGAAAATACAGCAACAAGTGGATGTGTTAACAGCCAACAATTTCCAATGAAGAGCAATCTAGAGAAGACTGTAAGTATTTTAAAAAGATGATCAGAGATGAAAGAAGAATAGAAACCATAATATAAAACAGGACATTATAAAAAAGGAAAAGTTTATATAAAAGAACCAAGTAGGAATTATCAAAATAAAAGATAAATGAATAGGAGTTTAAGTTTGAAAGCAACACCACCACCAATAACATATTTAGGAGTTTAAAAGCAAGGTGACACTAAAAAAAAATAGAATATTTAGCTACTAATATTAAGTCCTAATCTATCATAGTCACAGTGAGGCAAAAATGAACAATTGGAAACAAATTCAACAACTGAATGAAAGAGCAGATTCTGTTGTATTTATACAATGGTGTAATGGTGTACTTAACTAGTGTAGTTGAAAATTAATAACATCAGTGAGTAGTAACAGAGACAGATTTTTGTTTTTAAAGAAGCATTGAAAATGAAAGCAAACTCTGCATATTGCATGATAACATTCACATCTACTTGATAAACCCATAATACAATACAATATGCTCTTGGATAGATGATAAGTAGTTAGAATGGAAAAACATGGAGAGAGAATAGCGCAAACTTGAAACAGTGTTAACAGTTGCTCCTGGGCAGAGGTGGAGAAAAAGTAAACGTGGGCCATTTTCAGCTGGATCCTCTAGTGCATCTGTAATGTTTATTTACTTATATTAAAAAACTGAAGCAAAAATAACAGTTTATATTCCTAGGAGAGACATAATTTTTATTGTACTTTATTTTTGGGTATGTTTAAAATTTTTCACAATTTGAAGTATAGGAAAATATTTAAAATATGAAAAACAGAACAACTTTCAGGTGAACATGGAGTTTAATCACGACTCATAGTCTGTGCTTCCCCACACATAGGAGTGACTCTGCCATGGGAGGCTCATTTTTTAAGTATAATATAGTGGCCAAAGAGAAATAAAAGTTTCGCTGTTTGAATTCATGCCACTCAAGTATGGGGAAAGGCGTATCTAGCTTTATTTGAGATATAATTGACATTCAGCACTTATAAGTTTAAGGGTATACAGCTTAATGATGTGACTTACATACATTGTGAGATGGTATCACAATAAGCTTAGTGAACAGCCATCATCTCATATAGATACAAAATTAAAGAAATAGAGAAAAATTTTTTCCTTGTGATGAAAAACTCTTAGGATTACTCTCAACACTTTCATATATAACACATAGCAAATGTTAATCATAATTATATTTATCATGTTGTATATTATATCCCTAGTAACTATACATCTTACAATTCGAAATTGGTACCTCTGACCACCTTCATACAATTCCCTCACCTGCCCTC
Organism: Capra hircus; assembly: GCF_001704415.2. Classification (NCBI taxonomy): domain Eukaryota; kingdom Metazoa; phylum Chordata; class Mammalia; order Artiodactyla; family Bovidae; genus Capra; species Capra hircus. Next base: position 4,791 of record NW_017212252.1, read on the forward strand.
CCCATCTATGGTAATCACCAACGCGATCTGAGATGAGATTACCTTTTAAATGCAGTGTTTCTATATTTACCCTGTCATCCCCTCACCTTTGTTAATCTTGTTGACAAGTCTTTTCCAACATAAATAGAAGTGCAAGTGAAAGAAAAATAGAAGTGGCAACATCTGAGAGGTAGAGTTCTGAAGAACTTCCTCTGAAGTTCTTTTAGTTCTCGGAGAAAAGAGATCTTTCTCCTTGACCTCTTGTTTTTGGTACAAGGTGCTATATGACAGCAGGTAAAAGGCAAGGATTATCTGCATTGAGCTGTATGAACTTTGATCATAGTAGAATGAAGCCATTTGAAGAATCTAATCAGTATCAATAGGGAAAAAATATTTAATTAGAAAATATTTGTTTTTGGCTGTGCTGGTTCTTTGTTGCTGAGCGTGGGCCTTCTCTAGTTGCTGTGAGTCGGGGCTACTCACTAGGTGCGGTGCATAGGCTTCTCACTGTGGCGGCTTCTCTTGTCACCAGGCACAGGGTTCTAGGGCACTCGGGCTTCAACAGTTGTGGCACACAGGCTCAGTTGCCCCTCGGCATGTGGGATCTTCCTGGACCAGGGACTGAACTGGCATCCCCCTGCATTGCAAGGTGGATTCTTAACCACTGGACCACCAGGGAAGCCTCCAAAGGCCTCCACCTCCACAATTCAGTGACCAAAGCCAGGAAGCATGTTTCTATAGAAACAGAAATTAGAGAATTGGTAATTAAATCATTTTAGGCAATCAATAATTTAAGAGACAAGTTTAACATGCCCTTTGCATTTAATGTTAACTATAGTTTAACATTTTAATTGCCCCAACTGGATGTGAAATAAAGCAAATTTAATCCTGGCAAACTGTTCTCTATTTACGGTAACTGATAAGTCTTTCCTGTGTCTCCACATGAGATTTTTTCTTTTTGAAATATTTGTGATTGTGCCAAATATGTGTAGATTTCTTTAAAAAATATCATGTTTTTCAAAGCAATTAAAAGTTAGGTAGGCCCTATTAAAATTCAGGAGTAAAACTTGTCATTAAATGAAGTAGTCTGTGTGCTGAATACCAAAGGACTTAGCAGTTCGAGGTTGATGACTCTGAGGCTGAGCTAAGGCAGAGTAACAAGGCTTTTGTGACTGAAACATGAATTAAGTCACGATTTTAGAAAGTCAAAGGGGAAATAATTTGCATATATAAGAAATAGAGTGGGGCAGTTTTTTCTTTAAACATCTTTTGAAATTCAGGTCGATCCAATGAATGTGAAGAAAGGAAAAAAGTACTTGGGCCTCAGAATAAAGAATAATAGAGTACATATAACAAAAAGAGATTATTTGGGCATGTATCCGTAGAACAAAGTTTCTGTTTTAAAGGGGGGGTGGCGCGGGGGTTGGTTAGTGAAGGTGTTCCAAGCAGAGTAAAATGGAGGAGTGGTTGGTGCTGTAGAGGAACAAAATTTGCCATGCATCTTTCCACCTACTGAGCCAGAGTTGCAGAGAACACATCTCACCACTATTGAGGCCACACTCTACAGCAGGCATGCCGTTACTAATGATCTTGAATTCTGGGTCAGAAGACCCACCACTAAGTGCCTGCCGTATTGATGACGCTTGCCACAACTACTAAGCTTGCGTTCGAGATGTGTTATACCACTTTGAGTCTATTCTAGGAGGAAAGAGGCTATTTTTAGGGCCCCCCAAATTCAGGAAGAAACTTTGACCTGTCCCCTTTTGCTGTTGTTTGCTCACCAAGTTGTGTCTAACTCTTTGCAATCCCATGGACTGTGGTCTGTCAGGCTCCTCTGTCCATGGGATTTCCCAGGTGAGAATACTGGAGTGGGTTGCCGTTTCCTTCTCCAGGGGATCTTCCCAACCCAGAGATTGAACTGCATCTCCGGCATTGCAGGTGGATTCTTTATCACTGAGGTACCAGGGAAGCCTGGCTACCTAAAAGAATGTGGACAGAAGACCTGTCCTGGGAAGGGAGTGATCACCATAGATAACTATAGTATGAACTAGGCGTGTACAGGGAGAAATCCAACAGAGTCTGTTAAAAGTCCTCTCTGTGCACCCATTGTCTCTGTATGACCCAGAAAACATTTGTTTGCCAAACATTTGCTTTTCCATCTCTTCATTAATTGCCTGCTTCCCCTTTGAAGTCTGAAACCATTGTTCTGAACATTTTCTTTTATCTTTGGCTGAGGATGATGTTCAAGATGAGGGCTTTGGCCATTTTGGCAAATTGCTCATTTTTTCTGGGTCTCTTCCATGGATACATGTTATTAAACTTTTTTTTTTTTTGCTCCTATTAACCTGCCTCATGTCAGTTTAATTCTTAGACCAGTCAGAAGAACCTAGAAGGGTAGAGGAAAATTCCTTCCTCCTCAAGAGTGCCTTCTCTTGAATTAGGATTGGAGTAGCCAGAATTGGCTTACTGAATACCCTTTAATGTTCTTGTCCAACGCCTGGAAAAATGATTTATACAATAATCCTCAACAGGTAGAATTTAATTATACATTGGGTCTTAAGGGATTTACATATAAAATCTCTTTCCCTCTCTTATATTTCTCTCACAATACCCATCCTTTTAAAAATGAGGTTAAGGAAGGTCCTGAGATATTGTTACCAAAGTCAGGTTTGGCTTTATATTTAATATCTATTTCCATAAACTTTGGGCATTGTCCCAATTTTATCACTCCACCTCCAATAACAATCTTTAATTGCCATTCTTCCTGGAATACTTTGAGTGTTTTACACAGTTGATCTTATTAATTCTCTTTCTGTTAACTTTCAAGTGGTGCTGCTCAATAGTTACTTAGATCATTTCCCCCAGCTGGAAATGATTCCCCCATTCCAGCCTGGGCTCTGACATCTTTCCTCTTCCTCTGCTAACTTTTATTTGGTGCCAGACACTCTAATTGAGTAACAACTAAAAGAATTAAATATTTCCCATTTAAACATTGCTTCTATGGACACCTTATCTTTGACAAAGGAGGCAAGAATATACAATGGAGTAAAGACAATCTATTTAACAAGTGGTGCTGGGAAAACTGGTCAACCACTTGTAAAAGAATGAAACTAGAACACTTTCTAACACCGTACACAAAAATAAACTCAAAATGGATTAAAGATCTAAATGTAAGATCAGAAACTATAAAACTCCTAGAGGAGAACATAGGCAAAACACTCTCAGACATAAATCACAGCAGGATCCTCTATGATCCACCTCCCAGAATTCTGGAAATAAAAGCAAAAATAAACAAATGGGATCTAATTAAAATTAAAAGCTTCTGCACAACAAAGGAAAATATAAGCAAGGTGAAAAGACAGCCTTCTGAATGGGAGAAAATAATAGCAAATGAAGCAACTGACAAACAACTAATCTCAAAAATATACAAGCAACTTCTGCAGCTCAATTCCAGAAAAATAAACGACCCAATCAAAAAATGGGCCAAAGAACTAAATAGACATTTCTCCAAAGAAGACATACAGATGGCTAACAAACACATGAAAAGATGCTCAACATCACTCATTATTAGAGAAATGCAAATCAAAACCACAATGAGGTACCACTTCACACCAGTCAGAATGGCTGCGATCCAAAAATCTGCAAGCAATAAATGCTGGAGAGGGTGTGGAGAAAAGGGAACCCTCCTACACTGTTGGTGGGAATGCAAACTAGTACAGCCACTATGGAGAACAGTGTGGAGATTCCTTAAAAAATTGCAAATAGAACTACCTTATGACCCAGCAATCCCACTGCTGGGCATACACACTGAGGAAACCAGAATTGAAAGAGACACATGTACCCCAATGTTCATCGCAGCACTGTTTATAATAGCTAGGACATGGAAACAACCTAGATGTCCATCAGCAGATGAATGGATAAGAAAGCAGTGGTACATATACACAATGGAGTATTACTCAGCCGTAAAAAAGAATTCATTTGAATCAGTTCTGATGAGATGGATGAAACTGGAGCCAATTATACAGAGTGAAGTAAGCCAGAAAGAAAAACACCAATACAGTATACTAACACATATATATGGAATTTAGGAAGATGGCAATGACGACCCTGTATGCAAGACAGGAAAAAAGACACAGATGTGTATAACAGACTTTTGGACTCAGAGGGAGAGGGAGAGGGAGAGGTTGGGATGATTTGGGAGAATGGGAATTCTAACATGTATACTGTCATGTAAGAATTGAATCGCCAGTCCATGTCTGACGTAGGGTGCAGCATGCTTGGGGCTGGTGCATGGGGATGACCCAGAGAGATGTTGTGGGGAGGGAGGTGGGAGGGGGGTTCATGTTTGGGAACGCATGTTAGAATTAAAGATTTTAAAATTTAAAAAAAAATAAAAAATTAAAAAAAAAACACAAAACCAAAGGCTCTGTCCATCAGCCTCCAAAAGAAATAAAAACACACAAAGAAACTTTTATATTTAAGCCATTAAAAAAAAAAAAAGAACTCTTACAAACCAATTTCTTTTAGAATGGACTGGTTTGATCTCCTTGCAGTCCAAGGGACTCTCAAAATCTTCTCCAATACCACAGTTCAAAAGCATCAGTTCTTTGGTGCTCAGCTTTCTTTATGGTCCAACTCTCACATCCATACATCTCTACTGGAAAAACCATAGCATTGATTATGTGGATCTTTGTCAGTAATGTCTCTGCTTTTTAATATGCTGTCCTGGTTGGTCATAGCTTTTCTTCCAAGGAGCAAGCGTCTTTTAATTTCATGGCTACAGTCACCATCTGCAGTGATTTTGGAGGCTAAAAAAATAGTCTGTCACTGTTTCCACTGTTTCCCCATCTGTTTGCCATGAAGTGATGGGACCGGATGCCATGATCTTAGTTTTCTGAATGTTGAGCTTTAAGCCAATTTTTTCACTCTCCTCTTTCACTTTCATCAAGAAGCCCTTTAGTTCTTTGCTTTCTGCCATAAGGATGGTGTCATCTGCATGTCTGAGGTTATTGATATTTCTCCCAACAATCTTGATTCCAGCTTGTGCTTCATCCAGCCCGGAATTTCTCACGATGTACTCTGCATATAAGTTAAATAAGCAGGGTGACAATATATAGCCTTGACGTACTCCTTTTCCTGTTTGGAACCAGTCTGTTGTTCCATGTCCAGTTCTAACTGTTGCTTGTTGGCCTACATACAGATTTCTCAAGAGGAAGGTCAGGTGGTCTGGTATTCCCATCTCTTGAAGAATTTTCCACAGTTTGTTGTGACCCATGCAGTCAAAGGCTTTGGCAACATCAGTAAAGCAGAAATAGATGTTTTTCTGCAACTCTCTTGCTTTTTCTATGATTCAATAGATGTTGGCAATTTGATCTCTGGTTCCTCTACTTTTTCTAAATCCAGCTTGAACATCTGGAAGTTCACATGTTTCTTTATTTGATAGTTAACAAAATATTCTCCCCTTTGAAACTGAAAGTCACTCAGTCATGTCTGACTCTTTTTGACCCCATGAACTGTACAGTCCGTGGAATTCTTCAAGCCAGAATACTGGAGTGGGTAGCCATTCCCTTCTCCAGAGGATCTTCCTAACCCAGGGATTGAAGCCAGGTATTCCGCATTGCAGGCGGATTCTTTACCAGCTAGCTGAGCCCACCAGGGAAGCCCAGGAATACTAGAGTGGGTAGCCTATCCCTTCTCCAGGGGATCTTCCTTCCAAGGAATCTCTCCTTTGGATAAAGCCTGATTTGGATCTAAAGTTTAAAGCCAGTTTCAACACAAATGTTGGGGTGGTTCTTAGACCTATGGGCAAATTTCATGAATTTAAGGTTATTTTCTTCATACTTTCCTGATTCCTGAAGGACTGTGGATCAACCAGACATGATACTAACATTATAGCTAGACCCTAACTGTGGTTCTGTAGAACTCTGTTGCAGAACAGATCTGTCTGCAAAAAGTGGTAAAATAAAATAATTTTGTCTATCCACTGATGCTTTAGGAAAGCTTACCCTACTACAACATTGCACTCAACATGAAGCCAAGCCACAGATATGGAATCCAGGGTCAGACATCAGCAGTCCCATGTGAGGCCCACATGGCAGATCTCTGGACATGTTGCTGTTGCCTGGTGCCTACAAGTCAGCCTTTAGGAAAGAGCCACTTACCTGTGGTTGAAGCTGTCATAAACTTTGATGACCTGACAAGGTTCAAGTGCCACATGGTAATCACTTGCTAAAGCTCAAAGTTTAGTTATCCATTCACAAACTGTCAGCTAAAAACAATGAGCAAAAACAAAGTAAACAAACAAAAAACCTTCCAAGTTACATGGCACAATGTAGACTGCTGAAACCAAATGTCTAGAAGCAGCCTCTGCTTGGGCCATACCAGATACCCCAGCCTCCATTTATTATTTTACTACCCAAGTTCCCAGTCTTTGTCTTCTTTCCTGGTCCTTGAACTAGGACGTTAGACAGATAGTATCTAACAGTTCCTTTGCCCATTCAATTAAAGACAGAGGAATTAGACAAAAGGAATTAGAGATCAAAACACCAACTCATTACTAATAGGTGTTTGGAAAATATGACTTAGTTGTATGAGAATCATGATCTTTTTAATGCCATATTCCAGAAGTAGATAGGTTTATCAAAACAACCTTAGAAAGTATAGGCAATTCTTGAGGAGTGAAGTGGCCAGCTTCTAAGCAGACCACAGCATGTGCTTCCTAAAGTCTGGCTGGCATTTCTTAGGTTTTATCCCAAATTTATCAATCATCTTGTCACTTTCCTATGAGTGTTCCAGTAATAGAAGTTCCTCAGCAAGGAAGCCAGCAAGGAGGAGGTTCACTTCAACAAAGGAGGTAAGACATGAACCCAGATATCCTTTACACCAGCAGGGGTGAAGGAGCTCTTAAAAACAAACTCAGCTGCTTTAGTTCCTTACTCCTAAGGAAGAAAGAAGGATTCACGTATGATTATTGTCATGAGGAAGACGGCTCTTACATTAGATCTTTTTAACAACTCAAGAAACTTTGATGAAGTAGCCAGTTATTTAAAAAATAAAATGTATTAATAAGAACAAATGATATAAGGGGAGATATGAGAGTGGGGAAAATCATTGATCAGGACCTTAAAATAAGTATGAATAAATATAAACATTAGACCTTAGAGGACAGGAGACACAGCTCAAAGCAGGGAAATTGTAGAGGCCTCCTTGGCATAAATATTGCAAGAGAGTAAGATAGAAAAGCTGATGGTGATGTGAATCTTCTCAATTCTGTCATCACAATTTAAGCTCCACTGCCTTACTCCACTCTTGGTTAGGTCATCTCACCCTGATTATCAGTTAATCCTAGTTGTTACGAAGTTCAGTTCAGTCGCTCAGTCATGTCCGACTCTTTGCGACCCCCACCCCATGAACTGCAGCACACCAGGCCTCCCTGTCCATCACCAACTCCTGGAGTCCACCGAAACCCATATCCATTGAGTCAGTGATGCCATCCAGCCTTCTCATCCTGTTATCCCCTTCTCCTCCTGCCCTCAATCTTTCCCAGCATCAGGGTCTTTTAAAATGAGTCAGTTCTTCCCATCAGGTGGCCAAAGTATTGGAGCTTCAGCTTCAACATCAGTCCTTCCAATGACCACCCAGGACTGATCTCCTTTAGGATGGACTGGTTGGATCTCCTTGCCGTCCAAGGGACTCTCAAGAGTCTTCTCCAACACCACAGTTCAAGAGCATCAATTCTTTGGCTCTCAACTTTCTTCATAGTCCAACTCTCACATCCATACATGACCACTGGAAAAACCATAGCCTTGACTAGACAGACCTTTGTTGACAAAGTAATGTCTCTGCTTTTGAATATGCTATCTAGGTTGGTCATAACTTTCCTTCCAAGGAGTAAGCGTCTTTTAATTTCATGGCTGCAAGCACCATCTGCAGTGATTTTGGAGCCTAAAAAAAATAAAGTCTGACACTGTTTCCACTGGCTCCCCATCTATTTGCCATGAAGTGTTGGGACTGGATGCCATGATCTTGGTTTTCTGAATGTTGAGCTTTAAGCCAACTTTTTCACTCTCCTCTTTCACTTTCATCAAGAGGTTCTTTAGTTCCTCTTCACTTTCTGCCATAAGGGTGATGTCATCTGCATATCTGAGGTTATTGATATTTCTCCCAGCAATCTTGATTCCAGCTTGTACTTTCTCCAGCCCAGCATTTCTCATGATATGGCTTCCTGGTGGCTCAGAGGTTAAAGCATTTGCCTGGAATGCAGGAGACCGGGTTTGATCCCTGGGTTGGGAAGATCCCCTGGAGAAGGAAATGGCAACCCACTCCAGTACTCTTGCCTGGAGGAATCCCATGGAGGGAGGAGCCTGGTAGGCTACAGTCCATGGGGTCGCAAAGATTCGGACATGACTGAGCAACTTCACTTCACTCTGCATATAAGTTAAATAAGTAAGGTGACAATATACAGCCTTGATGTACTCTTTTTCCTATTTGGAACCAGTCTGTTGTTTCATGTCCAGTTCTAACTGTTTTTTCCTGACCTGCATACAGATTGCTCAAGAGGCAGGTCAGGTGGTCTGGTATCTCTTATAAAATTTTTTCTAAAGCTCTTAAAGTACACAAGTGGTCACAAACTGGATCTAGTACTTCTAATCCAACATACTTTTCTGGTTCATCTTCTAATTGAGAATCATATCTTGGTAAGTTGTGGTTTCAAAGAAATGAATACTGGACATTGTCATAGGCCACAAGGCAGGTGGTGATCTGCTGGATCAATCCAGCCTTTTTGTGGGACTGTGTAGCAGGTAGTGATGATATAAGGAGCAACCTGAAGAAGGTAGTTTCTTTGAGCAGCGCTACAACTTTAAAATCAGGTAAAGATCTCGCCTGCTGCCTGGGCATAGAGAAAAAATGCCTTGATGGGCTTGCATTCATGGAAACACATCCACCTCTGTCTTCCCCACACATCCACGAAGGGAAGCACCAATTATTTTTAAAGTAGACATGTTATGCCTTGTAAACATAATTAGGAGAAACATCATCATGATGTGAGTCTTCAATGTTGTGCAAATCTGTTAGACAATGCACATTCAAATATAGTAGAATTTTAGCCCTCCTTACAATCTTTACTTACCTAGTTGTCAAGAAGATAAAGAAATCTAGACTTATATATTATTCAAATTTTAATACATTAAAAATTCATCTCAAGTGAGAGTAGGGAGGTGAGCACAGTAGAATGCTAATAATCTTCAAAGGTGATAACTTTAGATAATGACTCTCATTGTCAAGTCTCGCCAGGGTCTTGATCTCTACCGCCCTTTCACTTCCCATAACTAGAAATATCTGGCTGCACACTTCAGGTTATCGCTTAAATCAAGCCTTTGTGATTTACAATGGAGGCGGCCACATGGGTAATCAGGTCTTGATTATTCCAGTTCTGATAACTGAGCTTTTGCCCCTCATTCTCAGCGTTTGGCTTACACGTAGGACCCAGACTTCCAAGGATGGATCCTCTTTGCCCTTACTAGCTTTCCCCCAAGAGCATTTCACAAACGTCTTAAGTCTTACCGTTTGTCCTGTTCTATTTAGCTGTGCTGGGTCTTTCCCTGCAGTGTGGGGGCTCTCCATTGGGGTCGCGGTTTTCTCTAGCTGAAGCACGTGGGCGCCTCTAGTTGTGGCATGCAGGCTTCATTGCCCTGCAGTGTGTGGGATCTTAGTTCCCTGACCAGGGATCAAACATGCATCCTCTGTTTTGGAAGGCAGATTTTTAACCACTGGATCACCATAGAAGTCTCTCATTGGTCCTGTTTTAAACATGAGAGAGACTCTTACCTTTTAGTGGCTGTTGTGAGGATGAAGTAAGATGTAATACACGTGAACCACCTAGACCACAGGTACTCTAATGCACGGTAAGGCCCTGCTGTCCTCCCTTCTCTTTCTAGGCATTTATTAAAGGCCAAATGTTGTACTTATCATCCCAACGATTGAAGTCATTTGATGACAAATCTGTTCAGCCATCTGCTGTAGCATTTGGAAGCTCCAAATATATAACCGATACTGGGCACACACATCCCAGCCAAATGCACTATAACCCTCCCCCAAAGCTAGCTAGTGTGATGTTGGATTGTCCTCTGAATGATAACAAGATTCCCGAGTAGAATTTAAGAGACTGCAAAAAATTTCTGATACTAGTCACAAAAATATATGCTCTATAAACCTCCATTTCCTACATTTTTATCTCTTGATCAACTACTATCAGATGCCTACTAACCTGCTCTTTTTTTCCTGATTTTCCTTACCTGGATATTTTGTACTATTTTAGTCAACTGTATACATACCCAGTAGCTAATTATAGACACTCTGGCACCTACTAACTGGCTGACACCAGACACTCTGGCACCTACTAACTGAATGACCTTAAGCAACTTACTTATTCTCTCTGACTCTCAAGCAGTTCATCTGAAAATCCAATAATAATCTCAAAGAATGATTGAAGATAAACTGAGGGGATATATCTAAGCAGCAGTTCTCAAACAATTTTGACTCAAAGCTCCTTTCATTCTTAAAAATTATTGAGGATCTCAAAAAACTTATTTACATGAGTTCTATCTCTTTATACTTACTCTTAAAAATTAAAACTGAGAAGTATTTTTTAAAGCACTATTTGTTAATTTATTTACATAAAGCAATAATAAACCCATGACATGTTAACATAAATGAAATTAAAATAACTATATTTTCAAAACAGAACTTTAGCAAGTGGCATTATTTTATATTTTGTCAATCTCTTTAATGTCTTGAGGAAAGTTGGATTCTTGTATATTCCTCTGCATTTGATTTTTGAAACATATTGTTTTGGTTGACATACATGAAAAGAATGTGGCTTCATATAGATATGTTGTTAGAAAAGAGAAAATTGCTCTTCTAGCCTTTTTAGGTAATCATGGATATGCTCTATTGTAAATATTCTACCAAACTCAACAAATGATGGTTTATAAAAAGGACTCTTAAACTGTATCAGAGAACATTCATACTTTGTAATATTCAAATCTGTTGATCTGGCTTGTGCTTTGAATGGATCCTTCATTCAAGTATGGTTTAATGCATTGTGCATGGGTCAGTTGGAAAATATTGTTTACTGAGTTGTGCAGGTCATAAAATGTTGACATATTTTGTCATAGGATATCAATATAAAAAAGATCACATTTGTTAAACTCACCATCCATTGGATCAAAAAGTATTTAAGTGTTGGAAACCTGTCAAGCTCATGGTGGTAAATACAAGTCTTCAACATTCTAATTTTCACTTGAAAGTTCAAATTTTATCAGTGGCCACAAATATTGTTAGCTGCTTTTCTTGAAGTGACAGGTTTACTATGTTCATTTTGAAGAAAGTGTCTGCCAAATACTGAAGTCTGAAAACCATCATTTTGTGTTTTAGCTGTTCATTCAAGCACAAATGTATCCCATGAAAGAAGTGGCAAGTGCAGCTTGCAGCTCAAATAAACTACACAAGTCTCTTTCCTTGAGACAACCATAACATGGACTTCAGTATGTAGCAGATGAACTTTACGTGTACTTTCATTTAATCATATAGCATATTAAAAAATGGGCACTCAAGAAGTAAAATTTAACAAAATTAATTCCTACTGCTTCATTAAAACCATCTTAAATGAAGCTGGCTTTTTAGTTTTTAATTTTTTTTTGTCTTTTAATTTTCAAAATTAAAGTCTTTATTGTTCAGTTGCTCAGTCATATCCAACTCTTTGCAAATCCTGTGGACTGCAGCACTCCAAGCTCCCTGTTCCTCACCGTCTCCTGGAGTTTTGCCCAAGTTCATGTCCATTAAAGTCTTTAATTTTTTCTTACAAGTGCATTGTTATAAAGAGTACAATTATTACTATAACATTTTAATTTTGGTGCCTTGATTCATACTAAGATGCCATCAGTTTTTCCCTTGGTTATTCTTACATCATCAATACAAATGCCAGCATAATGAAGACAGACAGACTTTTTGCTACTGCTACTGCTAAGTCG
>NW_017212253.1:0-16799 GCF_001704415.2 Capra hircus
ATGGACTGCAGCACACCAGGCTTCCCTGTCCATCACCAACTCCCGGAGCTTACTCAAATTCATGTCCATTGAGTCGGTGATGCCATCCAATCATCTCATCCTCTGTCATGCCTTTCTCCTCTGCCTTCATTCTTTCCCAGCATCAGGGTCTTTTCAAATGAGTCAGTTCTTTGCAACAGGTGGCCAAAGTATTGGATTTTCAGCTTAAACATCAGTCCTTCCAATGAATATTCAGGACTGATTTCCTTTAGGATGGACTGGTTGTATTCCTTGCAGTCCAAGGGACTCTCAAGAGTCTTCTCCAACACCACAGTTCAAAGCATCAATTCTTCAGCGCTTAGCTTTCTTTATAGTCCAACTCTCACATTCATACATGACTACTGGAAAAACCATAGCCTTGACTAGATGGACCTTTGTTGGCAAAGTATGTCTCTGTTTTTTAATTTGCTGTCTAGGTTGGTCATAACTTTTCTTCCAAAGAGTAAGTGTCTTTTAATTTCATGGCTGCAGTCACCATCTGCAGTGATTTTGGAGCCCCCAAAATATAAAGTCTGACACTTTTTCCACTGTTTACCCATCTATTTGCCATGAAGTGATGGGACTAAGATGATGATCTTAGTTTTCTGAATGTTGAGTTTTAAGCCAACTTTTTCACTCTCCTCTTTCACTTTCATCAAGAAGCTCTTTAGTTCTTCACTTTCTGCCATAAGGGATGGTATCATCTGCATATCTGAGGTTATTGATATTTCTCCAAGCAATCTTGACTCCAGCTTGAGCTTCATCCAGCCAGCATTTTCTCATGATGTACCCTGCATGTAAGTTAAATAAGCAGGGTGACAAATACAGCCTTAAAGTACTCCTTTCCCAATTTGGAACCAGCCTGTTGTTTCATGTCCAGTTCTAAATGTTGCTTCTTGACCAGCACACAGATTTCTCAGGAGCTGGTCAGGTGCTCTCGGTATTTCCATCTTTTTGAGAATTTTCCACAGTTGTTATTATCCACACGTCAAGGCTTTTGGTGTAGTCAATAAAGCAGAAGTAGATGTTTTTCTGGAACTCTCTTGCTTTTTGAATGATCCAGGATGTTGGCAATTTGATCTCTGGTTCCTCTACCTCTTCTAAAACCAGCTAGCAGAGTATGCTCACAATTCCAAGCAAGCTTCAACAGTGCATGAACTGTGAAATTCCAGATGTTCAAGCTGGATTTAGAAAAGTCAAAGGAGCCAGAGATCAAATTACCAACATTCACTGGATCATGGAAAAGGACGGCAGAAGACATGGCGGCTCAGATCACCAAGTGCAAGCAAGAGGCCTCTGGTGATGCACAGCGCGACAGAAACTACCTGGAGGACACATGCGTGGAGCGGCTCCAGAGATTCCAGGAGAACAGGAGGACACGCTGCTGCGCACAGGTAGGAGGGGCGCGGGGCCTCCCTGATCTCCCCTCGGACTGGAGCTGGCTTCCCAGGAGGAAAGGAAAGTGGAATCAGTATCAGAATACCACTGTTCCTTCTAGGTGGGAGAGGGAGGGATCCTTCTAGGGTCTTGTCTTCTGTAAGAGAGTGATGCATCCAGAGGGCTCGAGTCTCTCTAAGGGACAATTGAGGAGTCCAGTCTCGTGGGATGGAAAGGAAGACTATCCCTGAAGCAACTGGTCAGCAATTCCCTATGGCCTTGGCAGCAATGTTGTGAACCACGACTTTTTCTGTCAAGGCCTTGTTATTGGCCTGAAAACATCTTTGGAGGTCTGACTCCAGATTTTCTGGTCATTCACTCGTCACTCAGATTGGGTCCAGAAATCTGTTTTATCCCTTTGAGACCTGGAGCCTCTACATTAGTGTCTCATTCTAGAACTTGCCTTGGAATAGGAGATTTTCCAGACAGGACCAGGCTGGTGTCTGCTGTTTTGTACTTCTTTTCAAACCCGCTGTCCTGTCCATCCCTCAAGATGGTCACATGATGCCTCTTCACTGGGCCCATGGAGATATAACAAAAGTGAATTTTCCGATTCTTCCTCCTCAGACCCTCCAAAGATCCATGTGACTCATCACCCCATCTCCCGGACCTTGAGGTCACCCTGAGGTGCTGGGCCCTGGGCTTCTACCCCTGAGATTTCACTGACCTGGCAGCGTGATGGGGAGGACCTGACCCAGGACTTGGAGCTTGTGGAGACCAGGCCTTCAGGAGATGGAACCTTCCAGAAGTGGGCGGTCCTGGTGGTGCCTTTCTGGAGAGGAGCAGAGATACACGTGCCGTGTGCAGCACGAGGGGCTTCAGGAGCCCCTCACCCTGAGATGGGGTAAGCAGGGGGGTGGATGGTCAACCTTATTATCAGGCAATCCAGGAGCCTTTAGAAGAACTTCACTAAGGTTAGGATTCATGCCTAAGGTCAGGGCCCTTTCCTTTCTTCCACAGGACCTCCTCAGCCCTCCATCCCCATCATGGGCATCACTGTTGGCCTAGATCTCCTCATGGTGGCTGTGGTGAGTGGAGCCTGTGAACTGGAAGAAGTGCTCAAGGAAGGAGGAATCTGAGTTTTCTTGTCTCACTGGGGGTTTCAAGCCCAGGTAGAATCTTGTCTGCCTCATCCCTTGGAAGAACCATCCACACATATGTGCTTGCCAGTTGGAGCTGAGTGCTAACATTTACCTTTCTGTAAAGTATATGTGAGCATGAAAACAAATTTTTCACCTTAATTATTCCAATGATGGGGACCTGATTCCTAGCAGTTGGAGGTCAGAGGGGAGGGTCCAGGCTGAGGACAGAGCTCCAGGAGGGCAGCTGTCCAATGCTGCACATCTCCTTTTTTCGTATTTCCTGACCTTACCCTGGGTCTTCACTGGGGCCAGGACCAGGGGGCTCCTCTAGGATGTCACGGCCCTGCCTCCTCCCTGGCCTATTATGTGATGCTTTCCCCCCACAGGCAGAGGAGGGAGCTATGTTCAGGGTGCTAGTAAGTTTGGGTGGGTTGGAGGGTTATCCCTGAGACCCTTGGAATAGTACAGCTGAGAGCCCATGAGGGATCTCACCCATCCCATAATCCCTCCTTTAGGCTCATCTCCTGTGGGTTCTGACCAGGCCCTGTCCTTTTTATCCCAAGCAGTGACAGTGCCCAGGGCTGTGATGTTACCTTTCACCAGTCCCTAAAGGTGAGACCCTGGAGGGCCTGAAGCAGGAGAGGGGTGGGTCAGAGGTGGCATGACTGGGGAATGGGGATTCTCTGAGTGGGGCATTTGGAACATACAACGGACTGTTGAGAATGTGGACATTTGTGACTGACTTAAATTTGTTCATGATCGTTTTCTTCTAAGTGTGGGACAGCTGCCTCTGTGGGACCGGAGTGACACAAGATTAGTCTCCCCGCCCCCACCATTGTGACATCAGATCCCCTGACCGCTCTCTCTGCAGCTGGATGTGAATGCATCTGTGCTTCTATTAGCATAACATGAGGAGGTGGGGAGACTGGCCCGCCCCTGCCCACCGCGCCCCCTCCCCACCCTGACCTGTGTTCTCCTCCCTGTTGGACTCCCATGTTTCGGCAGAGGTGGGGCTGGGCCCTTTCTACCTTTGTCTTAACACCATGTTGTGCTGAGAAATACTGAAAATAAGAATCTGGATGTGAATTTGTTTTTTCTAATTCACGTCATGAGGGTCGATGGGTTAGTAAAGAAAAAGATTCTTAAAGTTTGAGACAGGAAAACAAATGGAACCACTGAGAATCTTCCAGCATCTACATGTTTGCTGTGCTGAGTCTGATCTCAGTGGGGCCAGAGAAGGATACGAGGAGGTATGAGCCCTCTCCAGTGAGTGCTGAGTCCTTTGTGGGCTTCAGAGTGGGTCACTGGTGAAGATGACTGGATGGGTCATCTTCTCTGTTTCTTTGTCCTTTTCCCTTCAGTAGAAACTTGTCCCACCAGAACCTGTGATCACAGGGACTCACAGGCAATCCAGGAGCTCAGCCAGATTGGAAATGACTGAGGTCAGTTCTCAGAGAGCACTTGGGTTGGGGAGGAGTTTTAAATCCACACTTGACAGTTGTATTTTCCCAGGAAGAAAATGGCTAGAGATGCATGTTGGTTTCTCTACTCTACATAGGCACATAGCCAGGTGGAAGCCTGAAGAAGTGTTATCAGCTCAAATTAACGAAACTAATGGATTTCTTTGAAACTATTACCTAAATGGATTTCTCACTCATTCCTTAGTATAAACAACGGAATACAAATTTTTCTGTTACATAAATGAAAACTGTGGGCATGTATACTCTTGACAGTCCCTTGGACTGCAAGGAGATCCAACCAGTCCATTCTGAAGGAGATCAGCCCTGGGATTTCTTTGGAAGGAATGATGTTAAAGCTGAAACTCCAGGACTTTGGCCACCTCATGAGAAGAGTTGACTCATTGGAAAAGACTCTGATGCTGGGAGGGATTGGGGGCAGGAGGAGAAGGGGATGACAGAGAATGAAATGGCTGGATGGCATCACTGACTCGATGGACGTGAGTCTGAGTGAACTCCAGGAGTTGGTGATGGACAGGGAGCCTGGCTTGCTGCAGTCCATAGGGTTGCAGAGTCGGACATGACTGAGCGACTGAATGGAACTGAACTGAACGGATACATGTAATTTCAGAAAAATACTGTAAACATAAGTATAGCTTACCATCAAAATACACAGCTGACACCCATGTGTTTATCATCTGGGTGGAAAACAGAGCCTCTACCAGCACCCAGGCCAGAAGCCCCTGTGCCTCTCCCCACACAGACCCCACCTCCCTGTGCTCACGTCCACTCAGTGACCCTCCCCCATCCTCTCCTCTCTGGTTCCACCCCCCACACCCGTGGCCTCCATCCCATAATGTCAGTGTTTCCTGCCTCTCCGCACTTCTCCAGGTGCCTCCCCACCTTACAGGCACTTTGGGATCTCCTTTCCCTCCTCTTCCTCCCCTCTCCTACTGCATCCTAGGAATGGAGGTTCCAGAGCTGATTCCCCAGAGGGAGAGTCTATAAGTGTGGCAGTAGCCAGAAGAAGTGACAGTACTTGGGCTTCAAGCTCCCATCCCTTGATAATGAGGACACCTTGTATGTTGGTGGGCTCCACCCTGGACTTGGCATTACAGCCTTGATATCTGATCCTCTCTGAGGCCAAAGTCCTTGGTTATTTAATGGGGAGAGAAATGTCCACGTCAGCATGTATTTTGGGTGACAATTCAAGCTTTAAACCTGACACTGGATGGACACCAGCTTGTGTGCACAGCACTCATCCACTGCTGGGAGCCTAAGGAGAGCCTGGGCAGGTCTCTGGTAAGGAGGTCAAAGGGGAGCTCAGGTGTCCAGTCCTCAGCCCTGTGGCCTCATGGGGGCATGACCACTCTTTCCTCTCCAGTTCTGCACAGGGAAGGCAGAGGATGCATTGTGGTCTGAGTCAGACAGAGATGGCTGCCCTGGCCCAGGGAGGGAGTGAAGGTGCTTTCTGAGCAGCTCTGGGGTCAGGCTCGAGGGTACAGCAAGGATTGGAGGAGAGGAGACCCTGGAGCCCTGTCCAGTATCTCGGGTTTCCATCTTTTCTCTCCATCTCTCCTCTGTGAAGCTCCTTGATGACAACATCCTGAAAAGTTGATAATTGCTTCTTCCACTTCCTGTTCAGTTGATATTAAAATGTGCTTTCATTTTAGTATACTCTGAGATTTAAAAAAAGCAGCAAAGTTAGTAGAGAGTTACCATATATCGCACTGTGTGAGGACATTTTATACCACCATCATACATTCCTCACAGCTGATGACCAATATTGATACAGTGTTACTAAACTCCAGAATTTATTTGGACTTCATTAGTTTTCCTTTAACCTGATCCAGGATCTTATCAATGGAGAAGGCAATGGCACCCCACTCCAGTACTCTTGCCTGGCAAATCCCATGGACAGAGGAGCCTGATAGGCTGCAGTCCATGGGGTCGCTAAGAGTTGGATACGACTGAGCGACTTCCCTTTCACTTTCCACTTTCATGCATTGGAGAAGGAAATGGCAACCCACTCCAGTGTTCTTGCCTGGAGAATCCCAGGGATGGGGGATCCTGGTGGGCTACCATCTATGGGGTCACACAGAGTTGGACACAACTGAAGTTACTTAGCAGTAGCAGTAGCAGGATCTTATCAAAGACACATATTAAGTCTGAATTGTGTCTCCTTCAGGCTCCTCTGGCTGAGACAGTCACACCGACTTCTCTTGTTCTTGATGACTTTGATGTTTTGGGGAGTACTGCTCAGAGACATAGTAGAACACCTTGTGATCTGACTGGGGCACAGGGTTTTGGGGAAGAGGACCACAGAGATGAGTGACAGTCTCCAGTCACCAAGGGGATGCACTGTCCACTGGGGTGTGACTAATAAGTTAATTCATCACCTGGCTAAGGTACATTTCCCAAGTTTCTTTGTGAACTTCTATTTTTACTTTCCCACTTCTTACCCTGTGATCTTTAGAAGAAAGTCACTATGTGCAGCCCACACATAAGGGGCACTCTCATATACACATTGGTGTGCAGAGGTTTGTGCAAATGTAAGTTTTCAAATGAGTTGGGGAAATACTAGATTGATCAGTGGACAGGATGGAGAGTTTCTGTGTAGCTTCGTTAGAAACCGCTGACTCTCATTTCTGGTGGCTGTGCCGCTTCCTTTTCCTGCCCCGGTGAGTGAGGGTTTCTGCTGCTCCGCGTCCTTCTGCTGCTCCAGCCTCGGCATCACCAGTTCTCGGACTGTAGATGTGCCATCAGGTGTGATGCACATTGCTGTCTTTGCAATTTACATTTCCTAACAACATAAGATGTTTAGCATCTTTTCATATACATTTCCATTGTGATATCTTCTAGAAGAGGTGACTGTTCAGACTTTATTTTTAAATAGTTATTTTCATTTTGTAGAGTTGAAGACTTCTATGTATATTCTAAAACAAGTCCTTTATCAGATATGTGTATTTACAATAATTTCTCCCAGACTGTGGCCTGAGCTCTTTTATTGATCTAACAGTATTCATTAATGAACAGTATACTTTTCTGGAAAGAAAAATGAGAAATTTCTAACTACACTTGTTTCTGAGTAGAGCACTTGAGTGAATGGGGAATGAGGGGGAGAACATGAATTCTTTATTTTTGTATACGCTTGAGTATCTTTTCAATTCTCTTGTGTGCTGGTAAATAATGCTTTCAAAAATTACATGAAAATCCCTTACATTTGTAAACACTTGACAGATCACCTTCAGCTCAGACACTAGGATGTACATTCTGGTCCTCTAGCTGGGCTGGAGCTCACCACCCATCTGTGTTGTTCTTCTGTAGAACATAAGTAATCCCACAGAAGATCAGCATCAGACAAGGACATCTGAGTGCATGACACAGAGAGACAAAACAAGAACAGGACAGCATTCTGTACCAGCACAGACCAACCAGGCAGCCCAGTGCCCCTCACCGTGGACCAGACCTCTCCCTGTGCTGACCCAGAGACCATGCTTCCTCCCAGTCACAGCTGTATCCTGGCTCTAGTCTGCCCTCCCTACAGCAGAGGCTCACTGAGATGACCAGTCCCATTATTGCGCCCACTTCCTGACAACACCCAATCTACAGTAAGCCAGTCTCACATAGACGCGTCTCAAAATCAAAGCCCACATCCTCTATATCACCGGTCCTCAACGTTTTGGCACCAGGAACTGATTTCATGGAAGACAATTTTTCCATGGACCAGGGGTGGGAGGAATGCTTTCAGGATGATTCAAGCACAGTATATTTTTTGTACACTTTATTTCTAATCTAATGTTGGCACTGATCTGACAGCAGCTACCAATCCAAGGTCAGAGTTTGGGGACTCCTGGCTGTCTATGTTCTAACACCTTACAAGGATACTATGGTCCCTCCTGCTGTGTAATCTCTCTCGCTGTATCCAGTATAAATCCAGCTTGGTTGCCTACAGGTTTGCTTCTGGTGGTCTTTGATGGAAGAATATTGAGACATGTCACCTGTTTGCCAGAAATTTTTATGTGTCTCCATTGGAATACTGGTGTATGTTTGTTATCTTGTGAGTGTCTGATTGACATAGGAAAGATTTATATCCTTTGATGCTTTATATGCTTTCATCTTTGGGTCATAAAACTCTTCTTTCCACAAGTGTAAAACATTCATGTATATTTTTGTCTAGGAGAGAGGGGTCTTCCAAGGGTGCAGAGAAAACAGAACTGATGGAATTTGGGAAGAAAGTATAGCAGGAGCAGTAAGTAAAAAGTAGTAAGGTGCTAGATTCTAATGTTGCATCTTCTGTTTCACAACTTTACAAGTATATACAAGTCCTACAAGTATTGATATCTGTTGTGTTCAATAAATACTTCCTCTTGGGCTAAATGCAGACTTCTGTGTGTCCTTATGTTTACCAAGTTAAGGAAAATACCAAGAGCTCAAGGATTATATCTAGTGCTGGGCAGTTTTGAACACTTACGACCTTAAGGTGATAAACCATGGTTTGGCTAATGTCTGAACACTCTATCTGTTAAAATACACATTGAAGAAACTTTCAGAGCATGCTTTATTTTAAAGCTATATCTAAGATCTGCACAGACAAATCCATGACTTCAAGATTATTTTAATGTGCATCAACCTATGAGTCACACAGTATCTTTTAGGCAAAAGAGACAGGAGATTAATTAACAACATTCTAGACATGCATTGACCAATATGCTAGCTAGTAGCTACATATTGCTATTTAAATTAAAATAAATAAAAGTGCTCAGCACAACAGACACTTTAAGGTGCTAAATAGCCTCATGTAGCTACTGGCTACCTGACTGGAGAGCACAAGACATAGAACAATTCTTTCACCACAGGACGTTCTGTTGGAATGGACTGCTCTTCATGGTTTGTGGGCCTCAAGTCAGGGTGCATTAGACCACATGAGATGAAAGGGCCAATATTATTTTTCTTAGACTCTACATCAGATTTCTGTCTGGGATATGAATACATATTAAGCTGGTGTGTAACAAAATCAAACTAGGTTATGAGTGGGTCTGGCACCATCAGGTACAAACTGTTCCCAGTTCCAAAGGGAAAACACCTGTCCCCCGACCTCCCTTCCCAGACTGAGGACACTCTCTGGCATCACTTTCTAGGGGGAGAGTTCTCTCCTAGAGGAGCCCAGGTGCAGGGCCCTCAGTTAAGTTTGGGGAGGCAGGGAGTCCAGCTCAGGAAAAAGGATTTCCCAAAATGAAGAGGAGGCAAAGGCAGGGATCAGTTGAGAGACACCCTGGTTCATTCAGAACAGCAGTTCTCAGAGTGTGGTCTTTGGAACCCTTGACGTCACTGAGACCGTTTCCTGAGATCCCAGAGGTGAAAGCTACTTTCATAGAATCACTCAGATATTATTTGACTTCTCAGTATGTTGACATTTGCTTTGATGTATAACTTAGCAGTAACAGAGACTATGGTAGCAAACTTAACTAGTAATTATTTTCACCACAACTTTCTTGCAGAAGAAAAGAAAACTAATAATCAGCTTTGCTTTAAAACATCCAGAATGGCACCATTAAAAATTCTATCTGTCCTTAATAAACCAAAATTTTTAAAAAAAATGAAAAAGAATATATATACACATGTATAAGTGAATCACTTTGCTGTACCGGCAGAAATTAACATTATAAATCAAATATCCTTCAATAAAATAACTTTTTAAAATAAAATAAATAAAAATGCTTGTTTCCTAATCATCATTCTAAAATACACATTTTAAAAGTATCTTCTGTGATGACATGGAAAGTACACATCGAGCACTTCTACTACATTTCAAAGTCCTGTGGCCCAAGGAAAAACTGAGATCTGAACTACCCTCTTTTTCATGGTAAACAAACTGTTCTTGAAAGAATGAATGAGCAGAAAGATCTGTATAATTTAGTGAAACAATGTATTACTTTGTAAAAATCTTGTATAGTAGAAAAGATGTTCAATGAACAAAATAGGCCTTATGGATTTTAATGTAACAAAATAGAAAATAGTCAATGATATTGTTTCAGGTCCACTGCAGAAAAAATCTTTGAGAAACTACAATTTGTATAGTTTTACTTTTGTATCCAAGATGAACATCCACAATTATCTGAAAAGATTATTAAAAAATACTACTCCTATGTATTGGAGAAGGAAATGGCAACCCACTCCAGTATTCTTGCCTGGAGAATCCCAGGGACAGAGGAGTCTAGTGGGCTGCCGTTTATGGGGTCGCACAGAGTCGGACATGACTGAAGCGATTTAGCAGCAGCAGCAGCAGTATGTGAAGGCTTTTTCACTTTCACAGATTACAATCAAAATAACAGATTGAATGCAGACGCAAACCTGAAAAATCCAGTGGTCTTCTAGTGAAAGAGACAAGAAAGATACTTGGAAAAAACGTAAAAAGCTCTATGCTTCTGACTACCCTGTTTATTTTAGGAAATAGTTATTCATATTAAAAGCATGGGTTATTAATATTATTCTAAACAAACAAACAAAAATCTTTAAAGTGTATTATTAGTAGTATGGAAAATATGCATAGAAGTGGTCACAAATACTATCCTTGAGGTCCTCACTAATTTGTAAGGTTGTGTAGATATTTTCATCAAAATCGCAAACAGCCGGAGAGCTAGGACTCGGGGAGACAGTGGGACAAAGAGTTCTCGGTGGGGGAGGGGAGTTCGGTTCAATCACTCCAGTCGTGTCGGACTCTTTGTGACCCCATGAACTGCAGGACACCAGGCCTCCCTGTCCATCACTATCTCCTGGAGTTTGCTCAGACTTATGTCCATCAAGTCGGTGATGTCATCCAACCATCTTAACCTCTGTCATCCCCTTCTCCTCCTGCCTTCAATCTTGCCCAGTGTCAGAGTCTTCTCCAGTGAGTCAGTTTGTCCCATCAGGTGGCCAAAGATTTCGAGCTTCAGCTTCAGCATCAGTCCTTCCAATGAATATTCAGGACTGATTTCCTTTCCGATTTCCTGGTTGAATCTCCTTGCAGTTAAAGGGACTCTCAAGACTCTTCTCCAACATCACAGTTCAAAAGCATCAATTCTTCCCCGCCCAGCTTTCGTTATAGTCCAACTCTCACATCCATACTTGACTACTGGAAAAAACCACAGCACTGAATAGACAGACCTTTGTTGAAAAAGTAATGTCTCTGATTTTTAATATGCTGTCTAGGTTGGTCATAGGTTTCTTCCAAGCAGCAAGCGTCTTTTACTTTCATGGCTGCAGTCACCATCTGCAGTGATTTAGAGCCCCCCAAAATAACGTCTGCCACTGTTTCCATTGTTTCCTCATTTATTTGCCATGAAGTGATGCGACGAGATGCCATGATATTAGTTTTCTGAATGTTGAGTTTTAAGCCAACTTTTTCACTCCTCCTCTTTCATCAAGGGGCTCTTTAGTTCTTCTTCACTTTCTGCCATAAGGGTGGTTGTCATCTGCATATCTGAGGTTATTGATATTTCTCCTCACAATCTTGATTCCAGCTTGTGCTTCATCCAGCCCAGCATTTCGCATGATGTACACTGCACGTAAGTTACATAGGCAGGGTGACAATATACAGCTTGACATACTCAGTTCCCAGTTTGGAACCAGTCTGTTGTTCCATGTCCGGTTATAACTGTAGCTTCTTGACCTGCATACAGATTTCTCAGAAGGCAGGTGAGGTGGTCTGGTATTCCCATCTCTTGAACAATTTTCCACTTTTTTTTTTTTTTTGATCCACACAGTAAAAGGCTTTGGCAGTCAATAAAGCAGAAGTAGATGTTTTCTCTTTCGCTTTTTCCATGATCCACTTGGATGTCTGGCTCCTCCGACTTTTCTAAATTCAGCTTGAACATCGAAAAGTCAGGGTTCATGTTCTGTTGAAGCCTGGTTTGGAGAATTTTGAGCATTATTTTGCTAGCGTGTGAGATGAGTGCAATTATTCGGTAAGTTGAACATTCTACGTAGCAGGAGAGGAGGGATTAGGGCTAAAATCCCAGGTTCCTGGAGGGCGAGCGGTTCAGGATCTCAGGGTCAAGGGCGGTGTCTGGGGCTGGGACGCTCCATGTTGGGGATTCCCCGTCTCCTCGAGTTTCACTTTCTTTCCCACAGCCTGTGTCGAGCCCTTCTGCCCGGACACTCGTGATGCGGCGCCAGTTCTCACTGCCACTGGGTGCCTGGTTTCTAGAAAAACCAATCAGCTTCTCCGCGGATCCCGGTTATGAAGTCTCCCACAGACCCGCCTGGACTCTGCTTCTCCCCAGACCCAGAGGACGCGAGTCATGGGGCCGCGAACCCTCCTCCTGCTGCTCTCGGGGGTCCTGGTCCTGACCGAGACCCGGGCTGGTGAGTGCGGGGTCGGGAGGGAACGGCCTCTGCGGGGAGGGGCGAGGGGAACTCCCGAGAGTCTGGGGGGCAGGACCCCAAGGAACGAGCGACCCCGACGCTCCTGTCCAGACCCACCCTCCCCAGGTCCCGGCCTGTCCCTCTCTTGCTTCCCGACCCCTCTTTTCTACCCCGTTCGAAGTTTGAACAGGTTTTCGACCGCTTCCATCTCGCTGGCCCTACACCCCCTCCTCCCTTCCGGCCCCATCACCTCGGACCCGGGACCCGCGCCGGGAGGAGGTCGGGCCGGGTCTCACCCCTCCCCGCCCCCAGGCTCCCACTCCCTGAGGTATTTCGGCACCGCCGTGTCCCGGCCCGGCCTCGGGGAGCCCCGCTTCATCATCGTCGGCTACGTGGACGACACGCAGTTCGTGCGGTTCGACAGCGACGCCCCGGATCCGAGGATGGAGCCGCGCGCGCGGTGGATAGAGCAGGAGGGGCCGGAGTATTGGGATCAGGAGACGCGGTCAGCCAAGGACGCCGCACAGACTTTCCGAGTGAACCTGAACACCCTGCGCGGCTACTACAACCAGAGCGAGGCCGGTGAGCGACGCGGGCCCGGGTCCGGGTCTCGCCCCCCATCCCCAGGGACCGGCGGGGTCGCCCCGAGTCTGAGGGTCCGAGGGTCACCCCGACACTGCGGGACCCGCCCGATCCCCGACCCGGGAGGAGCTCGCGGGGACTTGACCCGGTTTCGTTTCAGTTTGGGTTTAATCACCGCCGGTGGTCTGGGCGGGTCAGGGTCTCACACCGTTCAGGAGATGTGCGGCTGCGACGTGGGGCCGGACGGGCGTTTTCTCCGCGGGTATGAGCAGCACGGCTACGATGGCAGAGATTACCTCGCCCTGAACGAGGACCTGCGCTCCTGGACCGCGGCGGACATGGCGGCTCAAATCACCAAACGCAAGATTGAGGCGGCAGGTGGTGCGGAGGGACACAGGAACTCCCTGGTGGGCGAGTGCGTGGAGTGGCTCCGCAGATACCTGGAGACCGGGAAGGACACGCTGCTGCGCGCAGGTACGAGGGGCGCGGGGCCGCCCTGATCTCCCCTCGGGCTGGAGCTGGCTTCCCACGAGGAGAAGAAAGTGGGGTCCCTGTGGGAACAGCGGCCCCAGGTTCTTGTCAGGAGAGGGAGGAAATCCGCCCAGGTTTTCATTATTCTGTACAAGACAGTCACCAGTGGCCCCACTTCTCTGAAGGACAATCAAGGAATCCAGTGTCTTTAAGGAAAACGCAGGAAACCATCCCTGAAATAGCTGGTCAGCGGTGCCTTTGACCCTGGCCACCATCTTGTGATCCATGACTTTCTTCCTTAAAGCCTGTTCTCACCCTGAGAGCATCTTAGGAGGCCTGACTCCAGCTTTTCTAAGTCATTCAGCCCCACTAGACTCAGGACCTTTAGTCTGTATTCTCCCCGTCACATTTTCAGAGCTCCTATTCTAGTCTCTCATTCTAGAAATTTCCAAGGACTAATATCTA
This sequence comes from Capra hircus, assembly GCF_001704415.2. Lineage (NCBI taxonomy): Eukaryota > Metazoa > Chordata > Mammalia > Artiodactyla > Bovidae > Capra > Capra hircus. Next base: position 13,862 of record NW_017212253.1, read on the forward strand.
ACATCCCTAATCTCTGACTTGAGGCTGTTATCTAGCTCTTGTGCTGCTTTTTTTCAAAAATATGGTCTTGAATGTTCCATAGCTCGGAGGGTAAAAAAAGTTCATAATAAGTCTGGGTATCTGATGTACAGCCTGGTGACTATAGTTAATACTAATCCTGTATGGTATACTTTAAAATTGATCTTAATCATTCTCATCGCACCTGTCAAACAGACACACACATAAGGCAATTTGATGAATAAATTAATTACCTTCACAGTGTCCATATATATCAAAGTAACATGTAATACACTGTAAATGTGTACAGATTTGTGAAGTATACCTCAGTAAAGCTGGGGGAAATAATCACTGTCTGTCCTTTCTCAGGATGATCACATGATGCTGCTTCAGTGACCCATGGAGGTAACACAAACTGAATTTTCTGATTCTTCCCCAGACCCTCCAAAGGCACATGTGACCCATCACCCCATCTCTGAGCGTGAGGTCACCCTGAGGTGCTGGGCCCTGGGCTTCTATCCTAAGGAGATCTCACTAACCTGGCAGCGCAATGAGGAGGACCAGACCCAGGACATGGATCTTGTGCAGACCAGGCCTTCAGGGGATGGAACCTTCCAGAAGTGGGCGGCCCTGGTGGTGCCTTCTGGAGAGGAGCAGAGATACACGTGCCATGTGCCAGCACGAGGGGCTTCAGGAGCCCCTCACCCTGAGATGGGGTAAGGAGGTGGTAGGAATTGAGGTTCCTCTCAGATAAAGTGGGAGCCCTTCAGGACTCAGTTCAGCAAGATTAGGACTGAAGCCTGAAGTCTGGGCCCATTCCCTTTCCTCCACAGAACCTCCTCAGCCCTCCATCCCCATCATGGGCATCATTCTTGTCCTGGTTCTCCTCTTGGTGGCTTTGGTGGCTGGAGCTGTGATTTGGAGGAAGAAAACGCTCAGGTAGGGAAGGGAGGGAGAGATCTGAGTTTTCTTGTCTCACTGGGGGTTTCAAGCCCAGGTAGAAGTTTACCTGTCTGGTTACTGGAAAGTACCCTCCACACACATGTGGCGTCTGGAGCTGATGCTAAAATTTTCCTTTTCTAAAACATGTGTGAAAATGAAAGACAAATTTTTCACCTCCTAATTCAGTTGGGGACCAGGTTTCCAGCACTTGAAGGTCAGAAAGGAGGTCCTTGCTGAGGACAGACCTCCAGAAGGACAGGGTGCCCAGTCGTTACACTTCTCCATTCTCTACGTTCCTGATCCTAGCATGAGTTTTGACCACAGTTCCAGAAAGTTCCCTGGGTCCAGGACTAGAGGTTCCTCTAGGATCTCATGATTCAGTCTTCTCCCTGGCTTCTCACGTGATATTTTCTTCTCACAGGTGAAAAAGGACAGACCTACACCCAGGCTTCAAGTAAGTGTGGACGGGGTGATTCCTGAGACCTTGTAAGGGTGCAGACAGGAGGCCATGGGGGACTCACCCTCCTCAAAGTGCCTTCTCTAGTTTCTCTCCTGTGGGTTCTGACCACATCCTGTCTTGTTCTCCTCCAGGCAGTGACAGTGCCCAGGGCTCTGATGTGTCTCTCACGGTTCCTAAAGGTGAGACCCTGGAGAGTGTCGATTGGGAGAGGAGTTGGGGCAGAGAGGACACACTGGGTGGACATGTCTCTAAGTGGGATATGTGAGCATGTGGGGGCTATGGAGAATGTCAACCCTTACATGACCGACCCTGAACTGCTTCCTGGTTCTGTTCTCTCACAGTGTGAGACAGCTTCCTTGTGGGGACTGAGTGATGCCCGGTCCGCTTTGTGATATCAGATCCCCGGACTGCTCTTTTGGCAGCTGCATCTGAAGGTGTCTGTGCCAGCTGCATCTGAAGGTGTCTACACTATTAGCATAACGTGAAGCTGTCTTTGCTTCATATGCACTGAGTAATAATGTCTTATTTCCTTTTTGAAGATAAAATCTGTATATATGAATTTGTTTTTTCTAATTGATGCCGTGAAGAGGGATTGGATAATAAAGATGAGGTTTCGTAAAGTTTGAAAGAGGAAATAAACTGAAACACTGAGAACCTTCCAGATCCATCCACCAGTTTGCTGTGCTGAGTCAGTTGAGGAGAACAGGAGGAGGCTGTGAGGAGCTGAGTGTGGACAGGGCCTATGCCCAGTCAGTGATCAGTACTTGGTGGGCATGCATGCACTGCCCATGCATCGCCCATGGTCCTTCTGGACTGGGGTCCTCTTCTCCATTCCGTTGTCTTTGTCCCTAGAGTAAATCCTTGTCCCACCAAGGACCTGTGATCATGGACTGAGAAGTCACCTGGGCCTTGTTGTATCTCCAGCACCATGGGCAGGGTGCGTTTCTTAAACGGTTAGTCTAGGATCAGGCCTTGGTCCAATCCTTAGCTCCTGTCATTTTTGAATGTGTTTTATATTTTGATTCTTTAGTTATTGCTATTATTGTTGTTGGTGTCATGACTGTTCTTTTTCATTTGTAGAGTCCTGGTCTGATTCTTTTCCGGGTGACCCCATCTCTAACAGCAGCAGGGGTCACTTTGCCTGTCATTGTCCCACAAGTCAAGGGATCCATGCACACAGGATCTCAGCAGTGTCAAGAGAGAAATTGCAGTGCCATCTAGCTCTTGCCCTCCTAGAGATTTTGCTGGTATCTTCTTTCCAACTTTTCTCCATCTTTGAAAGGAACCATGTGATTGAAGTTTCAAAGAGGAGGGACCCCAATAGTTTCATATCTTGACTTAATTCTTGCTGGATTTCTCTCTTCTCTGCAGTCTGCCCCCTCTTCTGCCCTTACATCTCTCTAAGGCTACTGTTGGCTCCCATCTCAACTCATGGATTTAGAAAGCAGAGTCTAATAAAATCACAGGCAGGTTGAATATAGGAGCTGGAAGCGAAGGATCTTCCTTTCTGAAGAGATAAGGAGCGTTGTGTGTGTGTGC
>NW_017212254.1:0-16797 GCF_001704415.2 Capra hircus
AACTCTGGGTAATGCGATTCATGAAAGTTATTGGTGTGTGGTTTTAAGTCATTCACTCATTAATTCTACTTTCAGCTGTCATGTGAATATTGGCTGAGAGGTCTTTAACAATTTGAAAAGCTGGGAAAGAAGAGCATCCTAACCCATGCTCTGAGCTTTTGACAGCAAATCTACATCTTCAGGGTTTCAAACACTGGGGGAAAATTATTTGCTTCAAGTTTGGCAACAAAATGTGGCAGATGGAATAGAAAGTATCTTTTGAGGCTAGATATCAACTAAGAATATATAATAGGATTAGTACTTGTCTGATTTACATAGGCCAACCCTCTTATCTTAGAGTCAAGGAAGAAGAAGGGGAATAAGATATCAATCTTAGATAATTCTACAAGGATTTGATAATTCCAATTACGATATTTCTTTTGTTTTCACATTTTAATGATTCTGAAATTCAGGATTATTTGACTGTTGATAAGACAGTGTGACTTTTTCCCTTAAAAGTTTTATTAGAAAGATAACATTTCTTACAAATGATATTATTTTAGGACTCAGAAAATATTTTATTTCAAGTAGTAGTGATTCCATAATCAAAGACCCTTTATTCATTAATTTTTTTGGTATAGCGAATATTTAGTGAGCATGTAATAAACATCAGCCAGGGCTTCCCTGGGGACTCAGTGGTAAAGAGTCTGCCTGCCAATGCAGGAGACTCAGGTTCGATCCCTGGGTTGGGAAGGTCCCTGGGGAAGAAAATGGCAACTCCAAATGGCACCCCACTCCAGTACTCTTGCCTGGAAAATCCCATGGATGGAGGAGCCTGGTGGGCTTCAGTCCATGGGGTCGCTAAGAGTCTGACACGACTGAGCGACTTCACTTTCACTTTTCACTTTCATGCATTGGAGAAAGAAATGGCAACCCACTCCAGTGTTCTTGCCTGGAGAATCCCAGGGATGGGGGAGCCTGATGGGCTGCTGTCTCTGGGGTCGCACAGAGTCGGACACAACTGAAGTGACTTAGCAGCAGCAGCAGTATTCTTGAATGGGAAATCCCACTGACAAAGGAGCCTAGTGGGCTACAGTCTTTAGGGTTGCAAAAGGATCAGACATGACTGATTCAGCAACTAAACAGCAAATAATCGTCAGACACTCTTCTATAACTTGGGGTACAATGCTGAAAAACAGATTCACTCAATAATGACCTAGCTTCTTATTACTCCCTCTGTAATCAGCCACAACTCTTCTGACAGTCAGTGGATTATAGGTTGGCCACAATGGACCCATGAGAATGTAAAATACTATATTAAAGTTCTTAAGAAAATCTATATCTTCTCAGCTACAAAAATACCTGGAATGCTTGTTAAAGAACTTCCATGTCAGGTAATATCCTAGGAACAAACAGACCTGAGAAGTGTTGACAGCTGTTGATCAGATTTCCAAGCTCCACCTGAAGACTGATATGTGCCTCATGGATAAAGTCAAGGATAACATTTTTCTAATTTAGGGAGGAGACCAGATACGGGGCTTTCCTGGTGGCTCAGTTGGTAAAGAGTCTGCCTGCAGCGTGGGAGAGCCAAGTTCGATCCCTGGGTCGGGAAGATCCCCTGGAGAAGGAAATGGCAACACACTCCAGTATTCTTGCCTGGAAAATCCCAGGGATGGAGGAAGCCTGGCAGGCCTACAGTCCATGGAGTCTGAAAGAGTCGGACCCGACTGAGCGACTTCACTTTCCTTCCACTATTCATGCATCGCATTTCTGAACCTGTCCACCAGAGGGGCAGTTTCCCAACAGACACATTTCCTGTGTGTCTAAAACTTCACTGAAACTAAACCTCACTGTGGCTTCAACATTTCTTCATGTGGAGAGTCAAGAACGTTTATTCAGGAGACACTCTAGAGATGAGCTCTTCTCCAGGCTTAGTGACTGTGATACTCTTCCTGCTGGGCAAGAAAAACGCCTCTAAACATTTGGATCCTTTCTTTTGTTATGTCAACAAAATCTTCAAGCGTAATTTTATCCCAGAGTTTTATGCCCAAGATCACAGAGAACTCCCTTATTTTCCCTAGGACAAACCCATGGAGACTCAGTGAGGCAGATGGACGGCCAAGTGACCCTTTTGGAAGGGGCTACCTTGACTGTGAACTTGTACTTATTCAGCCATCGGGTACCCCACTCTTTTCTGGTATGTCCAGTATGCTGGAGAAGCTCCAGAGCTCCTCCTGAAAGCCACGAAGGCCAACGACAAGGAACCAACGAAGGTTTTGAAGCTACAAAAGATGCAAAAACCACCTCCTTCCACTTGGAGAAAGCCTCAGTCCAAGAGTCAGACTCGGCTGTGTACCACTGTGCTCTGAGTGACACAGTGACGGAAACTGCAGGGCGAGCTGAGCACAAACTCTGAGCAACGACGGGGCCTGGCATCCATGTGGTTCCAGCAGAGCCTATGGTTGTTTGTCTCTTAGTCTCTGGTTCATACAGAAAACATACAAATGACTAAAGCATAAGAATAAGAAGTGAATATTCCCCACACTCAACTCTTCATTAGTGAAACTGAAAACTCTCTGACACCAATAGTTCCTTTTCCAGGGTCCAAGTAATTTCAAGGTAAACCACATAAGCAACGAAGTGGTGTTTTTGCATGTTCTGCTGCTTCCACAAGCTGTTCCAGGTCACCCAGGTGGGTGTTACTAGGCCTCACTATACTTTCACAGAACCAAAGTGCGCCAGATGAGGTGTGGTCTGCACAATGTCTTCCCGACAGAGCATTGCATGAGAGGTGACAGGAGAGCCACAGCCCCCACAAGTTATCATTCTTAATAGAGAAAGAAGGGATGAAGGAGGAGGAACAGAATCTCATAACATGATGGAACAGTGGAAAGAGAGGAAAGGACTTTATGCACACTCATCTCTTTATCCCCCTGAAACTCTATTTAAAAGATAGTAAATAAATTAGAATGGGTATACCCCTGAAAATATAGAGGACAGAAAAGGAGCTGGCGGCGCAGAGTGCTGTCAACAATTTCAGAGGATGAGAAGTGTAAGGAAGAACGAAGACTTGTAGAATAGTTGAAGAAGGAACCTCGACCTCATGTGAGACGCATCACAATGTGCGCTGAACACCTGTGCAAAGGCTAAGAAGACAAGGCACCGATCATCTCTGAGTAACTGAGAAAGACGGTGTTGCCCCATGAGTGCACATGTGTGAGTGCTGAGGGTTTTGGGGAGCACTGGAACAGGAGGCCTGAGTGAGGTCACTTGTGAAAAAAGAATAGCCGTGCTCTCCACAATTCTTTATGACAAGCAATGATGACTTTCTAAACTCAGCACAAAAGTGGAAGTTAGTCTTTAATGAACTGAGAACGACACAAAGAATTCCCCCAAACTTTGTATGTGCTGGGCTGTGCTTGGTCCCTTCAGCTGTGCCCGACTCTTCGCAACCCCGTGGACTCCTCTGTCCATGGCTCCTCTGTCCACAGGATTCTCCAGGCAAGAATCCTGGAGTAGGTTGCCATTTCCTTCTCCAGGGGATCTTCCCAACCCAGGAACTGAACCCAGGTCAGGTAGATTCTTTACTGTATAAGCCACCAGGGAAGACCAATAATACTGGAGTGGGTAGCCTGTCCCTTCTCAAGGGGAACTTCTCAACCGAGGAATCAAACTGGGGTTTCCTGCATTTCAGGCGGATTCTTTACCAGCTGAGCTATCCAAGTTTGTTAAACTTTACTATTAAACTTTTTGACTTTTACTCATTGGTTAGGCTTTCCTTTCTTAAAAGTGTTCTGTAAAATTTTCCCCTTCTTCCCTATAACCCTGCAGACATGGGTCTCTCTACTGTCTCCGTAGCTTTGCTCCGTCCAGAACGTCGTGTAGGTGGACTCATGGTGTGCCGCTTTCTCAGACTGGTTTCTCTCACTCGTGTGTGTGTGTGCTCAGGCGCGGCAGGCCTGTCTGGTTCTCTGTGACCCTGTGGACTGTAGCCAAACAATGGCTGTGTAACAGTTTTAAAGGTTAGTTTCCATTTACAGTTATTACAAAATGTTGGCTATATTCTCCGTGTTGTAACAGTACATTCTTAAGCCGACTTATACCCAATTGCTTGCATCTCCCACACCCACAGCCCTCTACTCGCCCTGCCCCCACTAATAACCACCAGCTTGTTCTCTGTGAGTCTGCTTTTATTGTTATAGTCACTAGTTTATTGTTTGTTAGATTCTATACACAAATGGTATCATACAGTATTTATCTTTCTCTGACATATTTCACTTAGCATAATGCCCTTCAAGTCCATCCCTATTGCTGCAAATGACAAAATTTTGTTCTTTTAAATAAATTACCATATTTACAGCACAACTTCTATAAATAAGGATTTATTTTGAACTAAAGAAATGCAAAAAAAGCACAAGATGAAATTTATAAAATTTTTTAAGTCATACATTTCCATGAAATGACATTTTAAGAGTAAGAGTTTATTTTTAGTCTCCATTCAATCTAGGTAGTGACTTTTTTTGTTTTTTTTCTGACCATTTTCTTCATCAGGAAGCATGCAGTGAATAGTACTGGGGATTTGTGATGCTGCAGTTGTTGGTCTGAAGGGGTCTTTGTTGAGGGTTTCAGTCCACTAGGCGGCACTGTAGGCTTTACAAGACATGAAGACTTTTTCTGGTGATTCCAGAGACGAAACAGTTCAGAAAGGAGCTCAGAGAGCATGGGGAACAGTCAAATTATATAGACAGCAAACGTGGGGAGAGGGGAACAGTGTTTACGTAGAGTTTATCTCAGATTTCAGTTTTGTCATTCTATATAAGGTTTGGAAAGCTGTAGCCCTTACCTCCGGAGAAGACAATGGCACCCCACTCGAGTACTCTTGCCTGGAAAATCCCATGAATGGAGAAGCCTGGTAGGCCGCAGTCCATTAGGTCACTAAGAGTCGGACACGACTGAGCGACTTCACTTTGACTTTTCACTTTCATGCATTGGAGAAGGAAATGGCAACCCACTCCAGTATTCTTGCCTGGAGAATCCCAGGGACGGGGGAGCCTGGTGGGCTGCTGTCTGTGGGGTCACACAGAGTTGGACACGACTGAAGTGACTTAGCAGCAGCAGCAGCAGCAGCAGCCCTTACCTCTGTAAATCCACGGTGAGGATGATTCTCTGAGCAGAGGTAGAGAAATAGGGTTACTACTGAGCTCTGAGAGCATGGAAGCTCAACAGAAAACATCTGTGTTACCTGTATTCATTTTTAAAATTTTTATGACTGAATTCCTCAAACCCACTGACCTAGAAATTATTCCAATACCTCAGACCTCCTATCTTTTCATATATTTCCTCAAGAGTAGAAAGAACAAGAATAAAAAGAAGAAAAAAATAAGGAACAAAAATATAAGGAAAGGAGAAAGACAATATTGAATTTGGTCAAAAAAGTGTGGCCAGAACAGAATTAGCTGTGGGTCAACAGGGCATCCAAGAGTTGGACAGTAGGAAGGGAGAGGTGGAAATTAAGGGAGAGGGAACATTATACACATGTCCTGTTTTTCAACAACCAAATTCTTATTGGAATCATTTCTGTGCAGAGGCCGACTATATATCTTGGTTTCTAAATGATTTCAAGAAATTGTAGTTACTTCTGCAATAGACAATGCATGTATCACATAGTTTTCCTTGATCAGCATTTTCACATAACTGAAATCTCTGCCAAACTATGCAATTTGAAAAATGGGTCATCCTTCCCTATAATTCCTCAAGGTTCTACGTAATCCATCATGACACAAGTCTTCTAGAAATATCATCTACCTTTCCTCACACACTATCCCACAATCTTCTCTTACATATAGTCTTTTAAGAAAAAAAAATTCTTTATGACTTCACATATCGGAAATATTGCTTTTACCTCTCTGCACTGTCTCCCCAAACCTCAATTTTGGAGAAATTGCTGACCTTACTGCAGTCTCACTAGGCCACTGTGGGTGGAGTTTCCTGCTAAGTGAGTTGACTCACCTCAGATGTGATTGGTACTCAGTGATTCTGGCGGAACATACTGATAGTAAGAACAAAATTTCTCTGGCCCCAAGACTCTATATTCTTCAGAGCAGGGGTGAAGGCACCTCAGTAACTGGGCAAGGGATCATGAAGAGAAAATGGGGAGCCCTGCTGGGGTTTCTCTGGGTCCAGATTTGCTGTGAGTTGGGGTCATCGCAGATAGGGAACTGGGGAGTGTCCACAGCTGTCAGTGGGAGGGAGGGGAGGAGAGCTGACCTGGAGCTCCTAGAGGGTCCTACACCCTCAGGTGTTTCCTGAGATAGTTTCCTGGTCTGGAAACCCCATCCATGACTCCCCAGTGACATCATTCGTGTTTGCTTCTCTCTCTTTCCAAGCAGGGGTGAGGGGAGTGAAGGTGGAGCAGAGTCTTTCAGTCTTGAGCCTCCAGGAGGGAGCCAACTCTACTCTGTGGTGCAATTTTTCTGACACGGTAAACAGTGTGCAGTGGTTCCAGCAGAATCCCGGAGGCAGCCTCACCAGGCTGTTTTTCATAGCTTCAGGGACGAAGCAGAATGAAAGGCTGAGTTCAACAGTGAATTCTAAGGAGCAGTATAGTACCCTACACATCACAGCCTCCCAGCTGGAAGACGCAGCCACCTACCTCTGTGCGGTGGAGGCACAGTGCTCCCAGGTGATCTGCAGCCTGTACCCAAACTGCAGCTGCCTCAGCCCCAGCCCTGCACAGTACTACACCGTCCAAGTACCCTTGTTACCTCTGTGGGTTTCCAGATTCATAATTCAGCACTTTTTTCCTCTGAAGATCAGACCCTTTAGAACTGTCATTTCACTTTTTTTTCCCTTTTTCTTACCAGAAATCTCTCGTGGATACAAAGCTCTAATATGGAGCCATTGTCATAACTGATGTAGATGCCAATATTCAATGTCCTGTTAAAACAGTCTAGTGCTCCTGACAGATAAAATATAAGCCACATGTAAATTTCTCTGATGGAAAATGCTTGGAAAAATATACAGTGATTGACAAATAGAAAGAGATGACTCAATTTTTTGGTTAATTGCACTTGTGTGTTCCTTCAAAGTGAAAAGGGAATTAAATGTGTGTAATGTTTTTAAAGTTTGTATTCAGGTTTTTGAGTCCTGGTAATAACAAATATGAGAAAAATAATTTTTTATGTGAAGACAAGGCAGAGACTGGAGTGATGTGTCTGAAAGCCAAGGAGCACCACACACTGACGGCAGCTGCCACAAGCCAAGAGAAAGCACGGGAGTTTAGAGCACTTTATTCATAATTACCAAATTTGGGACTAACCAAGATGTCCTTCAACAAGAGGATGGATAAGTAAATTGTGGTATATCCAAACAATGGAATATTACTCAGTGTTAAAAAGAAATGGGCTGTCAAGACATAAAAATTCAGAGGAAGCTTAAATGCATGATGCTAAGTGAAAGAAGTCAATCTAAAAGGCTGCCTACTATATGATTCCAACTATGTGACACTCTAGGAAAGGCAAAATTACAAAGGGAGTGAAAACCAGTGATTGCAAGGATTGAGGGGAGTGGGAGGATGAATGGGCAGAGCACAAAGAATTTTCAGGAGTGAAACTACTCTCTGTGATACTGTAATCATGAACACATGCCACTACACATTTGTGTAAACCCATAGAATGTACAACAACAAGAGTGAATCCTGGTAGACTATAGACTTTGGGCGATTATAATATGTTAATATGAGCTCATCAGTTGTGAGAAATAGACCAGTCTCATGTGGCAGTTGATAAGAAGAGAGGTTATGCAAGTGTGGGAGTGGGAGGTATATTGGAAACCTCTGCATCTTCTCTTTAATTTTTCTGTGAACCTAAAATGATCAAAAGTCTCAAAAAGTTAGATTCAGATACATGAAACTAATTTGTATGAAGAGTTAAAGCATTTTAGAAAAACAGTGCCACTAGAAACGCTGAAAGTGAAAGTGTTAGTCGCTCCACCCTGTCCTACTCTGTGACCCCATGGACTGTAGCCTGCCAGGCTCCTCTTCCCACGGAATTCCCCAGACAAGAATACTGGAGCAGGTTACCATTTCCTACTCCAAGGGATCTTCCTAACCCAGGGATCAGACCCAGGGATGGGCCCAGGGATCGAACTCAGGTATCCCGCATTGTAGGCAAATTCTTTACCATTTGAGCCACCAGGGAAGCCCTCTAGAAACGTTACCTAATGAAACTTTACTCAGCTTCGTGTAAAGAAGATTTCAAATTTTCATTTTGCACTGGTTCTAAAAATGATATAGGTGATCTCCACCTACACTTGCAAGGAGAAAGGCAGAAGCCAGAAACCAATTTGGTTGCTTTAGAAAGAGCCTCTTGCTTTACCTGAAGGCAACTCATCTACTTCCTCCAGGTCCTCCAGTCATGCCGATGTTTTTTCTTTTATTCCTACAAGATGAAATAAGACTCATAGAATGAGTCACCAGAAGAACATCTTCTTGCCAATTCAGTCACAAAGCCCCTTTGACCTCACTGTCTGTGACGATACTTATATTCAGTGAGCCACGTCCCATTTTATGCCATTTTACTATGGATTTATATTCTCCTTGATTTTATAGGAGAAATGAAATCGCAGATAGGGATTCATTCCAAGGAAGGCCCTAGGGTTAATTAGTGGCAACTGCAGCCCCCAAAGACTGCATGGGATGTGAAAATAGTGTTGGGGGTTCCAGAGGGCAAGGGGGTTCTCCCCACTCTCTCTCATCACTTTATATTGTATATAAGTAGACCTCAATAAAGATTTGTTCTGCTAAATAGTATAAAAGAATTTAGAGCCAGATGAGCCCTTAGACAGGGTTTAGTTCAACCTCATTTTACAAAACAGGAACTACATCCAAAAGACAGAATAAAAAATTATATAATTAAAAAATAGATCAAATGAGCTAGCAGTAGAAAGTAGAGGATAAACTGGATACTCTCACCTCCCCCTTATTCTGTTCCTATCTCCTTCTTCCAGACCCTCGTTGCTGAGCAGAGAAAAGCTGTCTAATGCAAACTGCAACACTTAGGTTTCTGCCATTTAGTAATTGCATTTTAGGATATGTTTTAACTGATTCTACTGTCAATTCTCTGAGAAAGCAAGGGGCCACTAAAAACCAGCTTAGAGCAGACAGTCTGAGATAACAGGCAGTTGAAATATCAAATGATCTTCTCTCTGTTACTCTCATCTTTGGCTTATAAGTTCCTTTTAGAGAGAGTTTTCCTCCATAACAGGCAAATGAGAATGGTATATTGGCTAAACTTGATAGTTTCATATATATATATATATATATATATATATATATATATATATATATATTTGGTTTGTTTGTTTAGGAGAGTGAATCATGGTGTTTTTATAATTTAAAAACTATATATCAGGCCCATCATTGAATAAAGAGCAACAGCATCTACCTCTTTTCAGCTTATAAACAGTCAAATTCTCTATCTCTACGTTCTTACTGTGCATGAGTGCTGAAGAATTGATGCTTTGGAGAAGACTCTTGAGAGTCACTTGGACTGCAAGGAGATCCAACCAGTCCATCCTAAAGGAGATCCAACCAGTCCATCCTAAAGGAGATCAGTCCTGGGTGTTCATTGGAAGGACTTATGTTGAAGCTGAAACTCCAACAGTTTGGCCACCTGACGCAAAGAGCTGACTCATTTGAAAAGACCCTGATGCTGGAAAAGATTGAAGGCGGGAGGAGAAGGGGACGACAGAGGATGAGATGGTTGGATGGCATCACCAACTCGATGGACGTGGGTTTGGGTGGACTCCAGCAGTTGGTGATGGACAGGGAGGCCTGGCATACCGCGGTTCATGGGGTCACAAACAGTCGGACATGACTTAGTGACTGAAGTGAACTGAATTGAGATTACATCAATCTGAGACATAATTTGTTTGACCTTTGCTGTGTTTATGCATGTCCCTCATAGGCACAGCCATGAAAAGGATATTTAACCAGAGTTCAGTAGTTAGAGATGTGACCACCAGATGGTGGTGCACCTCTGCTGATCAGAACATGTGGAGGGTTCATTTGAGTGGGTTCTGAATGGATAGGGTTAGGGCAGAAGCAGAGCCTTTTCTTATTGGCTGGGTAGACAATAAAAGAAACCACTAGAGAAAAGAAGGGAACACTTGGTAACAGAAGCAGGTCTCCTGGTTGGAGACTGCAGGTCCACAATTGATTCTAAATGGGAAAATCAATGAAGACACCCATTGGAGCTTTAATCATGTTCTTATGGCTGCAGCTGGACTGTGAGTTGAGGGTTTAAGGGAAACAGAGTGTATTAGTAGATATTCTTTAGACCCTGAGACTGACTTTATTCAGGTTTCTTCTAGTTATTGTAGAAAAGGGAAAGTAAATTGTGGAACTTATTCTGACAACCCTTCTCCTTTCTCTGACTTCTACTTTCTCCGACTTCTACTCTCTCCATAGGTGTCAGCCTTGGGAACAAGGTGGAGCAGAGTCCTTCTACCCTGAGTGTCCAGGAGGGAAACAGCTCTGTTATCACCTGCACTTATACAGACACAGCTTCAGACTACTTCCCTTGGTATAAGCAAGAACCTGGGAAAGGTCCCCAGCTCCTTGTAGCTATTCATTCAAATATGGGTGAAAAAAAAGACCAGAGACTGACTGTTTTATTGAATAAGACCGCCAAACATCTCTCCCTGCACATCGCAACCATCCAGCCTGGAGACTCGGCTGTCTACCTCTGTGCAGCAAGGACACAGTGCTCCCCAGGCGCCCACCCCCTGCACTCACACTTGTGCCTGGGGCAGCCCCCTTCCTTTGATGCAACCTTCAAAGCAGCATTTGTCATATTGTTTGTCTGTAAGTGGAAACTGATGTGTTAGACAAGCACAGAATAAGAAGGTTAGGTTCAAGATGACCCAGAAAGCATGACACATTTTATGGATAATTGCTGCTTACTGAATTCTTGAAGGGAGTTAGCATTGTTTTGTTTCGAAATTGTAAGATTGCCTTTACATTTGCCACTCAGACTCCTTTTCTATAAATAACCTCTTGGGAGCAATTCAGAATCCTTATTATGAATGGGTTTTTTTTTTTTTAATATTGTGTTTTGAAAACAGCATTTATTATTTTTCTGGTTATATATTGCATGCCAATTATAGGGAAATGTGTGGTATCCAATAAATATGATATTGATAATTCTGCAATCACATAGTATTGTGAGTATTCAGCTTACCTTTTTAATAAATTATCGTTACAATAGGCTTATAATGTTTTCATTTGCTATTATATGTTGAATTGAGCATTCGCCATTCACATAGTTGATTATCAGTAGATGTTTGTTAAAGAAATAAGAAAGGATGACTCCTGTCATGCAGGAGACTCTGGTTCAATTCCTGGGTTGGGAAGACCTGCTGGAGAAGGGGTAGGCTGCCCACTCCAGTATTCTTGGGCTTTGCTTGTGGCTCAGCTGGTAAAGAATCTGCGTGCAATGTGGGAGAGCTGGGTTCAACCCCTGGGTTGAGAAGATCCCCTGGAGAAGGGAAAGGCTACCCACTCCAGTATTGTGGCCTGTTGTGGCCTGGAGAATGCCATGGGCTGTATAGTCCATGGGGTCACCAAGAGTCAGACATGATGAGCGACTTTCACTTTCACTTTAACAGGCATACATGATATGTGAACTGTGTTAAAAACCTATAACTACCACTGTATGTATACTTTTCGCAATTTAATGAATCCAAATAGATCCACAAGTTCAGCTACTTCGTTAATTTCATTTTTGCTAATGATTGGTTTAAAAAGGAGTTTAGAATAGTTATTGCACAGACAGTCTGGTATTGTCTCTTTTCAATATTTAAGATAAGATTATTTTAAAACACATTAATTCACATTTGGTAGGAGAGTGTTAAAAATATCTGTCCTGGACATGAAGGCGTTTTGAATAGCAGAGGTACTATCAGGAGAACCTTTCACTGAGAAGGGTAACAAAGTTGAATAACCTGAGTAATATTTTATATTAGTCAACTGATAGGTAGAAAAAGGTTGGGGGTTTTAGGTTGGAGAACAGTTTGTGCTATGTGTGGTACCATCAGATTTAATGGAGATTCCAGGGCAGGATCTGAAAAAACTTCAACCAGTTCAGCTGAGGCTGCGATTACTTGGAGATAAGAAGATAAGTTCTGTTCAACTTTAAGGGGTAGGCCATTGTAGGTAACAGATCTTTGCTGTTTGATATTGTCTACTAAAAAGATGCACAATGTGAGAGTTGTGAAGTAAGTTTTACTTGGGGCAAAATGAGGACTGCAGCTGGGGAGAATGAATCTCAGATAGCTCTGAGAGACTGCTCCAAAGAGGCAGTGGGGGACAGTCAACATACAAGATTTTGGTGAAGGGAGAATTCAATGCAATCAAGTGCTTACTTTACAAAAGATTTTCTGCTAGTCACAAGGAGCTGATGTCACCATGAAGGGGTTTAGTGCTTTTCTAGATATGAAGAGATGCAAGGATTGGGATCATGAAATCAGTTCCTGAAAACATCTAGCCGTGTAAAGACCTGTTTCCCCAGTTTCCCTGGAGCACAGAGTGCCTCACTCTGCACCCTGCGTTCCCCTCAGCGGGCGCTGAAGGTCAGCAGCTGCAGCAGCGCAGGGCTCAGTGTCTGTAGAGGCAGGAGGCAGGTGCCCTCGCTGCTGTTCGGTGGCTGGCAAACACTCCTGGCAAGCGCCAGTTTGTAGTTGACACCATGTTGCTTAGTAATATCCTTAGGCATGGCTTTCCTTTTACATTCCTACACAAATATCATAATCAGTAGTGGTCTTATGATCAGCTGTCTTATGGAGGTCTCTTTTGGTATATTCCCTTGGAACTAGGTGCACAGAATATAGAGGCTTTTTGTGGCTCTTTTGGCTTCCCTGGTGGCTCAGATGGTCAAGAATCTGCCTACAATGCAGGAGACCTGGGTTTAATCCTGGGGTTGGAAAGATCCACTGGAGAAGGGAATGGCTACCCAGTGCAGTATTCTTGCCTGGAGAATGCCATGGACAGAGGAGCCTGGCAGGTCTGGGGTCGCAAAGACTCAGACCTGACTGAGAGGATTCCAACTGAACTAATGGGAACAATATAATTTCAAAGGTTTGATAACCCGATGACCAAAATCTAACATCTATTTGCCCTCTCTGAACGTACTTGGGCTGTCAGAACAAATAGAGAAGAGAAAGGGACCACTGCGACAGGACTCCATGTCTGCGAGATTCATTCTAGCCTTCTGCAAAGGGAGATTATCTTTTCTCCTACTATTAGGTCCCAAGTTAGGTAACTGAATAGATGTTGTGGGGAAGAATTATAGTGATCGCTATATCGATATGCAGGTTGAGAAAGCTGCAGTAATTAGCACAAACAGATTTTTCTTCTTTTCATAAAGCAATTATTTCTATCTTAAGTGAAAGAAAGCATATGTAGGTATGAGGGTAAATGATCATTACATCTTATGTTGTTTCCATAATCCATTACATGCAGTATCTTAAAACAAGTTCCATCATAGATACAACAGCTGAACACAGTAGTTCGTCAAATTATCACTCTTCCTTTCAATATCAAATTTGACTTGTGTTTATTTTCAGATATAATTGATATCAACTGAAAATGGGTTTGGGTGGACTCCGGGAGTTGGTGATGGTCAGGGAGGCCTGGTGCGCTGCGGTTTATGGGGTTGCAAAGAGTCAGACACCACTGAGCGACTGAACTGAACTGAACTGAACTGAACTGAACTGAACTGAACTGAAGAGCTGCTGCTGCTGCTAAGTCGCTTCAGTCATGTCCGACTCACCCACCGGGCTCCCCCGTCCCTGGGATTCTCCAGGCAAAAACACTGGAGTGGGTTGCCGTCGCCTTCTCCGAACTGAAGAGCTGGTTAATGCAAAAGGAAGTTTGGGGTGAGTGAGACTCTCACCTGGTCCATAGAGAAGTTGACATGAGCCACATCAACTTGCTACTCCAGGAAACCCCTGTTTCCTGTTGTGGGGCAGCAGCACACATCCAGCAATTCTTCCCTCACCCTGTCAAGCTCACCTCACCTTGCAAAGCCTTGACATTGAAGAAGAAATTTTCCATCTAGTGGAAGAGCTGAAACATGCTTCTCTCCAGCCTTCTGAAGGTGGTCGTGGCTTCACTGTGTTTGGGTAAGGATGGTCCTGATGGGATGTGCCTCCTCTGTGACCTAAGGACTGGGGGAACAGGCAGTCTTATGGGAACCCTGGGAAGAAGGAGTAGTAGGGTCTAAGATAGGATTTCTTTATTCCATACCACTTATTCCTAAAGTTCAGATTCTATTTTTTTCCTTTAGGATCCATTATTGCCCAGAAGGTAACTTAAGACCAACCACAAGTATCAGGACAGGAGAAGGAATCTGTGACCCTGGACCGCAAGTATGACACCAGTGATTCTTGTTATAGTTTACTCTGGTACAAGCAGCCCAGCAGTGGGGGATGATTCTCCTTATTCGTCAGGATTCTTATAACCAGCAAAATGCCACAGAAGGTCGCTACTCATTGAATTTCCAGAAAGCAAGAAAATCTATCGCACTTGTCATCTCAGCTTCACAGCTGGAGGACTCTGCAGTGTATTTCTGTGCACTGAGTGAGCCCACAGTGAGACGTGTGTAGGAGGGGCCTGCTCCACCTGCTGTAGGGACCATTGAGCTAGAAGAATTGACTAAGGAAATTCAGAAATGTCTGAATTACAAATCAGTAAAAATATGTGTGAATTGTTGGATTTTCATTTCAATTTATTCATGTTTACCAAAAAGTTTTCAATTTTGTCTCAGGTTCAAAGGATTTGTTAACAAAATAAGCCACTTGTTATATACAAATAAATAATATAGATGTTTATTGGAGAATTATCTAGCCTGCTTTCAATATATTATCATTAAACACACTAACATTAAAAGAAAATAGAAATAGAAAGAGCAGATTATACATCACCAAATTGGGTTTTGACCGACATCCAGACTTGGATGGAGGTCGACATCCAGACTTGAGAGTTTTCAGCACTGGGAAGTCTGAAGTCACAACATATCTGGAGTCCCAATTATGAAAAGAGTCGTCTCCGAGGGTGAGGTTTCAAAGATTGCAGTTCAGGGCTCCCATTTACAATCCCAGGGCAGTTGCAAACTGATATCATCATCAATCTGTGACCAAATTGCAGCTCTGTGTTCATGTTAACGCTGTTCGTTTAGTCATGTAAAACTTGGAGTGTTGCTAAGGCTGGGGGATCCCTTTAGGAGTTCAACAATCTCAAGATTCCTTCCCCATCTTATCCATGGTGCTGGAAGTCTTGCACTCAGAGCAGGCAGTTACTCACAGTCAACTCACAGTCAGGGCAGTGTCCAGGCAGGTTAGAAGCAAGGTCAGAGGCCTGTTCTGCTTTGTCTCTGAAGCCTAAACAAGACTATTCATTTCATTTTCCTAGCAATTCATTAAATATTAATTGACTATATGTTATATTACAGGCGTTGTTTTGTCGTGAAATCTCTGTGTGATTTTCCTTCTTTTGAATATCATCTTGTTTTACACCATTTAATAAATTCATTCATTTTAGTTCTGTTAGCTGAGTTAATAGTACCCTTAATTACATTCTAAGGTGCCTACTTTGTGCCAGTACTCATTGCTTATTAACACGTCTATCACTGAATGGCTCTGTTTCCATAATGTAAGTTTTTCCTGCCTCTCTTCAGACTCATCCACAAAAAGATCAATAATGAGTGGCTCTTAGAAGGACATTTTGTGAAGTACTATGTGAATTATGTTCTGTCTCTGGTCTTACCTTTCATTGTCCACACCGCCAAAAGCATTTTTTGCCATCATGGGGGCTGATTTTGCGCCCCTCTAGGCCCTCTCTTTTCAATCTCTGTTACACAATCCCAAAATATTCCTTCTCTCCAATTTCTTCCTTCTACCTTTGATTCCCATTTTTCTCAGTGTTTCAAAAAGTTGAATGGTAATGGGTGATTGCTAAGTGATCTTGTATAGTAGGCTGCCTCTTATATTTGTATTTGGAAAGCAATTGTGTAGAGTAAAAATCTTAAAAGAAATGTATTACATTCTTCACAATAAGTGAGGCTGGAAAAACTGGACAGCTAAATGTAAAAGAATGAAATCAGAAACACTCTCTAACATCATACACAAAAATAAACTCAAAATGGATTAAAGGCCTAAATGTAAGACTGGATGCTATAAAACTCTTAGAGGATAACCTAGGCAGAACACTCTTTGACATAAATCACAATAGAATCCTTTCTTGGTCTACCTCCTAGAATAATGAAAATAAAAACAAAAATAAACAAATGGAACCTAACTAAACTTAAAAGCTTTTGCATAGCAAAGGAAATCATAAACAAAACAGAAAGAAAATCCACAGAATGAGACAAAATATTTGCAACAAATTTGACAAAGGATTAGTCTACAAAATATACAAACAGCTCATGAAGCTCCGTTAAAAAAAAAAAAACTCAAATTAAAAATGACGGGGACGATCAATAGACATTTCTCCAAAGAACATGTACAGGTGACCAAAAGGCACATGAAATGTATGCAAGACAGCAAAAGAGACACAGATGTTTTAGAAGAGTCTTTTGGACTCTGTGGGAGAGGGAGCGGGGGTTGATTTGAGAGAATGACATTGAAACATGTATTATATCATATAAGAAATGAACTGCCAGTCCAGATTCAATGCAGGATACAGGTTGCTTGGGCTGGTGCACTGGGGTGACCCAGAGGATGGTACAGAGAGGAGATGGGGGAGGGGGGTGAGGAGGATTT
>NW_017212255.1:0-16797 GCF_001704415.2 Capra hircus
AGGGCTCCTCCAGCGGTTGCTTGGCCGCCCAGATTCAGCGCCACACGGAGAGCACCAGGCTCCCAGGGCCCTGGCTGGGGTTTCAGCCCGCACACACGGAGGCTGATTCCTTGGGTGCCCAGAAAGTGTATGACAGACGTAGGTTCCCTAGCACTCTCCTCCCCAGCAGAGACATGTGCAGGTGTTTGGGCCTGATCCTGCGTGTCTGGGTTCCTGCCCACAGCCCCAACTCAGGGGAAGCAGCCCCTGAGGCAAGACCTGCTGGAGGAGCCCTGCGCCCCCGCCTGATAGGCGAGTGCACAGCCAGCAGGGAAGCGAGCCTCCTCGGGGAAGAGGAGGCAGCAAGCCCCGTCAAGCTGAAATCCCTGCTTACACGAAGCTAAGTGCGCCTCCAGTACGGCAGATCTCTAGCTCTGTTCAGAGGCCCCGATCTGGCAGAGTTCCTGGCGCAAGATGCTCTGCCATAGGCGAGCCTTGCGCAGACTTGCCTTGCTTTAAGGCTCCCTCCCCAGGAAGGAGCAGGCTGTGTGAGGCCGGAAACGCCACTGGCGCCTTCCTGCTTCAGCTCTACCCCTGCCTTGCCTTTGCACTTAGGTCCCAAGCGTCCTTGAGGAGGGCTTAGGGCTGGTGGGTTGCACACTGCCAAGGGCTCCAGCAGTGAAAGCTCTGTCAGAGGGAAGCGAAGGGCAACAGCAGGGCTCCTTCAGCGGTTCCTTGGCCGCCCAGACAAAGCTCCGCACGGAGAGCACCAGGTTCCAAGGGCCCCTGGCTGGGTTTTGCATCCCCACACTCCCAGAGGCTGACTCCGTGGGTGCCTAGAAAGTGTGTGAGAGACGTAGGTTCCCTAGCACTCTCCTCCCCAGCAGAGACATGTGCAGGTGGTTGGGCCTATCCTGCGTGTCTGGGTTCCCGCCCACAGCCCCAACTCAGGGGAAGCAGCCCCTGAGGCAAGACCTGCTGGAGGAGCCCTGCCGCCCGCCTGATAGGCGAGAGCACAGCCAGCAGTGTAGCGAGCCTCCTCGGGAGAAGAGGAGGCAGCCGAGCCCAGTCAAGAGGAAAGCCCTGCTTGCACGGAGCTAAGTGGGCCTCCAGTACGGCAGAGCTCTAGCTCTGCTCAGAGCCCCGATCTGGCAGAGTTTCTGGCGCGAGGCTGCTCGGCCGGGGGCTCGCCTTGCCCAGACTTGCCTTGCTTTTAGGCTCCCTCCCCAGGAAGGAGCTGCTGAGCGAGCCTGGGAGACGCCACTGGTGCCTTCCTTGCCTCAGCTCCAATCCTGCCTTGCCTTTGCACATAGGTGCCAGGCGTCGTTGGGGAGGGCTTAGGGGTGGTGGGTTGCACACTGCCAAGGGCTTCAGCAGTGAGAGCTCTGTCAGAGGGAAGGGAAGGGCAACTGCAGGGCTCCTCCAGCGGTTTCTAGGCCGCCTAGAATCAGCGCCGCACCGAGAGCACCAGGCTCCCAGGGCCCCTGGCTGGGGTTTTCAGCCCCGCACACACGGAGGCTGATTCCTTGGGTGCCCAGAAAGTGTATGACAGACGTAGGTTCCCTAGCACTCTCCTCCCCAGCAGAGACATGTGCAGGTGGTTTGGGGCCTGATCCTGCGTGTCTGGGTTCCTGCCCACAGCCCCAACTCAGGGGAAGCAGCCCCTGAGGCAAGACCTGCTGGAGGAGCCCTGCGCCCCCGCCTGATAGGCGAGTGCACAGCCAGCAGGGAAGCGAGCCTCCTCGGGGGAAGAGGAGGCAGCCAGCCCCGTCAAGTTGAAAGCCCTGCTTGCACGGAGCTAAGTGCGCCTCCAGTACGGCAGAGCTCTAGCTCTGCTCAGAGCCCCGATCTGGCAGAGTTCCTGGCGCGAGGCTGCTCTGCCGGGGCTAGCCTTGCCCAGACTTGCCTTGCTTTTAGGCTGCCTCTCCAGGAAGGAGCAGGCAGCAGGAGCCTGGGAGTCGCCACTGGCGCCTTTCTTGCCTCAGCTCCAATCCTGCCTTGCCTTTGCACTTAGGTCCCAGTCCTCCTTAAGGAGAGCTTAGGGGCTGGTGGGTTGCACACTGCCAAGGGCTCCAGCAGTGAGAATTCTGTCAGAGGGAAGGAAGGGCAACTGCAGGGCTCCTCCAGCGGTTGCTTGGCCGCCCAGATTCAGCGCCACACGGAGAGCACCAGGCTCCCAGGGCCCCTGGCTGGGGTTTTTCAGCCCCGCACACACGGAGGCTGATTCCTTGGGTGCCCAGAAAGTGTATGACAGACGTAGGTTCCCTAGCACTCTCCTCCCCAGCAGAGACATGTGCAGGTGTTGGGGCCTGATCCTGCGTGTCTGGGTTCCTGCCCACAGCCCCAACTCAGGGGAAGCAGCCCCTGAGGCAAGACCTGCTGGAGGAGCCCTGCGCCCCGCCTGATAGGCGAGTGCACAGCCAGCAGGAAGCGAGCCTCCTCGGGGGAAGAGGAGGCAGCAAGTCCCCGTCAAGCTGAAATCCCTGCTTTACACGAAGCTAAGTGCGACTCCAGTACGGCAGATCTCTAGCTCTGTTCAGGCCCGATCTGGCAGAGTTCCTGGCACCAAGATGCTCTGCCATAGGCGAGCCTTGCGCAGACTTGCCTTGCTTTAAGGCTCCCTCCCCAGGAAGGAGCAGGCTGTGTGAGGCTCGGAAACGCCACTGGCGCCTTCCTGGCTTCAGCTCTACCCCTGCCTTGCCTTTGCACTTAGGTCCCAAGCGTCCTTGAGGAGGGCTTAGGGGCTGGTGGGTTGCACACTGCCAAGGGCTCCAGCAGTGAAAGCTCTGTCAGAGGGAAGCGAAGGGCAACAGCAGGGCTCCTCAGCGGTTCCTTGGCCGCCCAGACAAAGCTCCGCACGGAGAGCACCAGGTTCCAAGGGCCCCTGGCTGGGTTTTGCATCCCCACACTCCAGAGGCTGACTCCTTGGGTGCCTAGAAAGTGTGTGAGAGACGTAGGTTCCCTAGCACTCTCCTCCCCAGCAGAGACATGTGCAGGTGGTTGGGGCCTGATCCTGCGTGTCTGGGTTCCCGCCCACAGCCCCAACTCAGGGGAAGCAGCCCCTGAGGCAAGACCTGCTGGAGGAGCCCTGCGCCCGCCTGATAGGCGAGAGCACAGCCAGCAGGAAGCGAGCCTCCTCGGGGAAGAGGAGGCAGCCGAGCCCGTCAAGAGGAAAGCCCTGCTTGCACGGAGCTAAGTGCGCCTCCAGTACGGCAGAGCTCTAGCTCTGCTCAGAGCCCCGATCTGGCAGAGTTCCTGGCGCGAGGCTGCTCTGCCGGGGCTAGCCTTGCCCAGACTTGCCTTGCTTTTAGGCTCCCTCCCCAGGAAGGAGCAGGCTGAGGAGCCTGGGAACGCCACTGGCGCCTTCCTTGCCTCAGCTCCAATCCTGCCTTGCCTTTGCACTTAGGTCCCAGCCTCCTTAAGGAGAGCTTAGGGGCTGGTGGGTTGCACACTGCCAAGGGCTCCAGCAGTGAGAATTCTGTCAGAGGGAAGGAAGGGCAACTGCAGGGCTCCTCCAGCGGTTGCTTGGCCGCCCAGATTCAGCCGCCACACGGAGAGCACCAGGCTCCCAGGGCCCCTGGCTGGGGTTTTCAGCCCCGCACACACGGAGGCTGATTCCTTGGGTGCCCAGAAAGTGTATGACAGACGTAGGTTCCCTAGCACTCTCCTCCCCAGCAGAGACATGTGCAGGTGTTTGGGGCCTGATCCTGCGTGTCTGGGTTCCTGCCCACAGCCCCAACTCAGGGGAAGCAGCCCCTGAGGCAAGACCTGCTGGAGGAGCCCTGCGCCCCCGCCTGATAGGCGCGAGTGCACAGCCAGCAGGGAAGCGAGCCTCCTCGGGGGAAGAGGAGGCAGCAAGTCCCCGTCAAGCTGAAATCCCTGCTTACACGAAGCTAAGTGCGACTCCAGTACGGCAGATCTCTAGCTCTGTTCAGAGAGGCCCGATCTGGCAGAGTTCCTGGCACCAAGATGCTCTGCCATAGGCGAGCCTTGCGCAGACTTGCCTTGCTTTAAGGCTCCCTCCCCAGGAAGGAGCAGGCTGTGTGAGGCTCGGAAACGCCACTGGCGCCTTCCTGGCTTCAGCTCTACCCCTGCCTTGCCTTTGCACTTAGGTCCCAAGCGTCCTTGAGGAGGGCTTAGGGGCTGGTGGGTTGCACACTGCCAAGGGCTCCAGCAGTGAAAGCTCTGTCAGAGGGAAGCGAAGGGCAACAGCAGGGCTCCTTCAGCGGTTCCTTGGCCGCCCAGACAAAGCTCCGCACGGAGAGCACCAGGTTCCAAGGGCCCCTGGCTGGGTTTTGCATCCCCACACTCCCAGAGGCTGACTCCGTGGGTGCCTAGAAAGTGTGTGAGAGACGTAGGTTCCCTAGCACTCTCCTCCCCAGCAGAGACATGTGCAGGTGGTTGGGGCCTTATCCTGCGTGTCTGGGTTCCCGCCCACAGCCTCAACTCAGGGGAAGCAGCCCCTGAGGCAAGACCTGCTGGAGGAGCCCTGCGCGCCCGCCTGATAGGCGAGAGCACAGCCAGCAGTGTAGCGAGCCTCCTCGGGAGAAGAGGAGGCAGCCGAGCCCAGTCAAGAGGAAAGCCCTGCTTGCACGGAGCTAAGTGCGCCTCCAGTACGGCAGAGCTCTAGCTCTGCTCAGAGCCCCGATCTGGCAGAGTTTCTGGCGCGAGGCTGCTCGGCCGGGGGCTCGCCTTGCCCAGACTTGCCTTGCTTTTAGGCTCCCTCCCCAGGAAGGAGCTGTCTGAGCGAGCCTGGGAGACGCCACTGGTGCCTTCCTTGCCTCAGCTCCAATCCTGCCTTGCCTTTGCACATAGGTGCCAGGCGTGTTGGAGGGCTTAGGGGTGGTGGGTTGCACACTGCCAAGGGCTTCAGCAGTGAGAGCTCTGTCAGAGGGAAGGGAAGGGCAACTGCAGGGCTCCTCCAGCGGTTTCTAGGCCGCCTAGAATCAGCGCCGCACGAGAGCACCAGGCTCCCAGGGCCCCTGGCTGGGTTTTCAGCCCCGCACACACGGAGGCTGATTCCTTGGGTGCCCAGAAAGTGTATGACAGACGTAGGTTCCCTAGCACTCTCCTCCCCAGCAGAGACATGTGCAGGTGTTGGGGCCTGATCCTGCGTGTCTGGGTTCCTGCCCACAGCCCCAACTCAGGGGAAGCAGCCCCTGAGGCAAGACCTGCTGGAGGAGCCCTGCGCCCCCGCCTGATAGGCGAGTGCACAGCCAGCAGGGAAGCGAGCCTCCTCGGGGGAAGAGGAGGCAGCCCAGCCCCGTCAAGTTGAAAGCCCTGCTTGCACGGAGCTAAGTGCGCCTCCAGTACGGCAGAGCTCTAGCTCTGCTCAGAGCCCCGATCTGGCAGAGTTCCTGGCGCGAGGCTGCTCTGCCGGGGGCTAGCCTTGCCCAGACTTGCCTTGCTTTTAGGCTGCCTCTCCAGGAAGGAGCAGGCAGCAGGAGCCTGGGAGTCGCCACTGGCGCCTTTCTTGCCTCAGCTCCAATCCTGCCTTGCCTTTGCACTTAGGTCCCAGTCCTCCTTAAGGAGAGCTTAGGGGCTGGGGGTTGCACACTGCCAAGGGCTCCAGCAGTGAGAATTCTGTCAGAGGGAAGGGAAGGGCAACTGCAGGGCTCCTCCAGCGGTTGCTTGGCCGCCCAGATTCAGCGCCACACGGAGAGCACCAGGCTCCCAGGCCCCTGGCTGGGTTTTCAGCCCCGCACACACGGAGGCTGATTCCTTGGGTGCCCAGAAAGTGTATGACAGACGTAGGTTCCCTAGCACTCTCCTCCCCAGCAGAGACATGTGCAGGTGTTTGGGGCCTGATCCTGCGTGTCTGGGTTCCTGCCCACAGCCCCAACTCAGGGGAAGCAGCCCCTGAGGCAAGACCTGCTGGAGGAGCCCTGCGCCCCCGCCTGATAGGCGAGTGCACAGCAGCAGGGAAGCGAGCCTCCTCGGGGGAAGAGGAGGCAGCAAGTCCCCGTCAAGCTGAAATCCCTGCTTACACGAAGCTAAGTGCGACTCCAGTACGGCAGATCTCTAGCTCTGTTCAGAGGCCCGATCTGGCAGAGTTCCTGGCACCAAGATGCTCTGCCATAGGCGAGCCTTGCGCAGACTTGCCTTGCTTTAAGGCTCCCTCCCCAGGAAGGAGCAGGCTGTGTGAGGCTCGGAAACGCCACTGGCGCCTTCCTGGCTTCAGCTCTACCCCTGCCTTGCCTTTGCACTTAGGTCCCAAGCGTCCTTGAGGAGGGCTTAGGGGCTGGTGGGTTGCACACTGCCAAGGGCTCCAGCAGTGAAAGCTCTGTCAGAGGGAAGCGAAGGGCAACAGCAGGGCTCCTTCAGCGGTTCCTTGGCCGCCCAGACAAAGCTCCGCACGGAGAGCACCAGGTTCCAAGGGCCCCTGGCTGGGTTTTGCATCCCCACACTCCCAGAGGCTGACTCCGTGGGTGCCTAGAAAGTGTGTTGAGACGTAGGTTCCCTAGCACTCTCCTCCCAGCAGCAGAGACATGTGCAGGTGGTTTGGGCCTTATCCTGCGTGTCTGGGTTCCGCCCACAGCCTCAACTCAGGGGAAGCAGCCCCTGAGGCAAGACCTGCTGGAGGAGCCCTGCGCCGCCCGCCTGATAGGCGAGAGCACAGCCAGCAGTGTAGCGAGCCTCCTCGGGAGAAGAGGAGGCAGCCGAGCCCAGTCAAGAGGAAAGCCCTGCTTGCACGGAGCTAAGTGCGCCTCCAGTACGGCAGAGCTCTAGCTCTGCTCAGAGCCCCGATCTGGCAGAGTTTCTGGCGCGAGGCTGCTCGGCCGGGGGGCTCGCCTTGCCCAGACTTGCCTTGCTTTTAGGCTCCCTCCCCAGGAAGGAGCTGTCTGAGCGAGCCTGGGAGACGCCACTGGTGCCTTCCTTGCCTCAGCTCCAATCCTGCCTTGCCTTTGCACATAGGTGCCAGGCGGTTGGGAGGCTTAGGGGTGTGGGGTTGCACACTGCCAAGGGCTTCAGCAGTGAGAGCTCTGTCAGAGGGAAGGAAGGGCAACTGCAGGGCTCCTCCAGCGGTTTCTAGGCCGCCTAGAATCAGCGCCCGCAGAGCACCAGGCTCCCAGGGCCCCTGGCTGGGGTTTTCAGCCCCGCACACACGGAGGCTGATTCCTTGGGTGCCCAGAAAGTGTATGACAGACGTAGGTTCCCTAGCACTCTCCTCCCCAGCAGAGACATGTGCAGGTGGTTGGGGCCTGATCCTGCGTGTCTGGGTTCCTGCCCACAGCCCCAACTCAGGGGAAGCAGCCCCTGAGGCAAGACCTGCTGGAGGAGCCCTGCGCCCCGCCTGATAGGCGAGTGCACAGCCAGCAGGGAAGCGAGCCTCCTCGGGGGGAAGAGGAGGCAGCCCAGCCCCGTCAAGTTGAAAGCCCTGCTTGCACGGAGCTAAGTGCGCCTCCAGTACGGCAGAGCTCTAGCTCTGCTCAGAGCCCCGATCTGGCAGAGTTCCTGGCGCGAGGCTGCTCTGCCGGGGGCTAGCCTTGCCCAGACTTGCCTTGCTTTTAGGCTGCCCTCCAGGAAGGAGCAGGCAGCAGGAGCCTGGGAGTCGCCACTGGCGCCTTTCTTGCCTCAGCTCCAATCCTGCCTTGCCTTTGCACTTAGGTCCCAGTCCTCCTTAAGGAGAGCTTAGGGGCTGGTGGGTTGCACACTGCCAAGGGCTCCAGCAGTGAGAATTCTGTCAGAGGGAAGGGAAGGGCAACTGCAGGGCTCCTCCAGCGGTTGCTTGGCCGCCCAGATTCAGCGCCACACGGAGAGCACCAGGCTCCCAGGCCCCTGGCTGGGTTTTCAGCCCCGCACACACGGAGGCTGATTCCTTGGGTGCCCAGAAAGTGTATGACAGACGTAGGTTCCCTAGCACTCTCCTCCCCAGCAGAGACATGTGCAGGTGTTTGGGGCCTGATCCTGCGTGTCTGGGTTCCTGCCCACAGCCCCAACTCAGGGGAAGCAGCCCCTGAGGCAAGACCTGCTGGAGGAGCCCTGCGCCCCCGCCTGATAGGCGAGTGCACAGCCAGCAGGGAAGCGAGCCTCCTCGGGGGAAGAGGAGGCAGCAAGTCCCCGTCAAGCTGAAATCCCTGCTTACACGAAGCTAAGTGCGACTCCAGTACGGCAGATCTCTAGCTCTGTTCAGAGGCCCGATCTGGCAGAGTTCCTGGCACCAAGATGCTCTGCCATAGGCGAGCCTTGCGCAGACTTGCCTTGCTTTAAGGCTCCCTCCCCAGGAAGGAGCAGGCTGTGTGAGGCTCGGAAACGCCACTGGCGCCTTCCTGGCTTCAGCTCTACCCCTGCCTTGCCTTTGCACTTAGGTCCCAAGCGTCCTTGAGGAGGGCTTAGGGGCTGGTGGGTTGCACACTGCCAAGGGCTCCAGCAGTGAAAGCTCTGTCAGAGGGAAGCGAAGGGCAACAGCAGGGCTCCTTCAGCGGTTCCTTGGCCGCCCAGACAAAGCTCCGCACGGAGAGCACCAGGTTCCAAGGGCCCCTGGCTGGGTTTTGCATCCCCACACTCCCAGAGGCTGACTCCGTGGGTGCCTAGAAAGTGTGTGAGAGACGTAGGTTCCCTAGCACTCTCCTCCCCAGCAGAGACATGTGCAGGTGGTTGGGGCCTTATCCTGCGTGTCTGGGTTCCCGCCCACAGCCTCAACTCAGGGGAAGCAGCCCCTGAGGCAAGACCTGCTGGAGGAGCCCTGCGCGCCCGCCTGATAGGCGAGAGCACAGCCAGCAGTGTAGCGAGCCTCCTCGGGAGAAGAGGAGGCAGCCGAGCCCAGTCAAGAGGAAAGCCCTGCTTGCACGGAGCTAAGTGGCCTCCAGTACGGCAGAGCTCTAGCTCTGCTCAGAGCCCCGATCTGGCAGAGTTTCTGGCGCGAGGCTGCTCGGCCGGGGGCTCGCCTTGCCCAGACTTGCCTTGCTTTTAGGCTCCCTCCCCAGGAAGGAGCTGTCTGAGCGAGCCTGGGAGACGCCACTGGTGCCTTCCTTGCCTCAGCTCCAATCCTGCCTTGCCTTTGCACATAGTGCCAGGCGTCGTTGGGAGGGCTTAGGGGGTGGGTTGCACACTGCCAAGGGCTTCAGCAGTGAGAGCTCTGTCAGAGGGAAGGGAAGGGCAACTGCAGGGCTCCTCCAGCGGTTTCTAGGCCGCCTAGAATCAGCGCCGCACCGAGAGCACCAGGCTCCCAGGGCCCCTGGCTGGGGTTTTCAGCCCCGCACACACGGAGGCTGATTCCTTGGGTGCCCAGAAAGTGTATGACAGACGTAGGTTCCCTAGCACTCTCCTCCCCAGCAGAGACATGTGCAGGTGGTTGGGGCCTGATCCTGCGTGTCTGGGTTCCTGCCCACAGCCCCAACTCAGGGGAAGCAGCCCCTGAGGCAAGACCTGCTGGAGGAGCCCTGCGCCCCCGCCTGATAGGCGAGTGCACAGCCAGCAGGGAAGCGAGCCTCCTCGGGGGAAGAGGAGGCAGCCCAGCCCCGTCAAGTTGAAAGCCCTGCTTGCACGGAGCTAAGTGCGCCTCCAGTACGGCAGAGCTCTAGCTCTGCTCAGAGCCCCGATCTGGCAGAGTTCCTGGCGCGAGGCTGCTCTGCCGGGGGCTAGCCTTGCCCAGACTTGCCTTGCTTTTAGGCTGCCTCTCCAGGAAGGAGCAGGCAGCAGGAGCCTGGGAGTCGCCACTGGCGCCTTTCTTGCCTCAGCTCCAATCCTGCCTTGCCTTTGCACTTAGGTCCCAGTCCTCCTTAAGGAGAGCTTAGGGGCTGGTGGGTTGCACACTGCCAAGGGCTCCAGCAGTGAGAATTCTGTCAGAGGGAAGGGAAGGGCAACTGCAGGGCTCCTCCAGCGGTTGCTTGGCCGCCCAGATTCAGCGCCACACGGAGAGCACCAGGCTCCCAGGTCCCCTGGCTGGGGTTTTCAGCCCCGCACACACGGAGGCTGATTCCTTGGGTGCCCAGAAAGTGTATGACAGACGTAGGTTCCCTAGCACTCTCCTCCCCAGCAGAGACATGTGCAGGTGTTTGGGGCCTGATCCTGCGTGTCTGGGTTCCTGCCCACAGCCCCAACTCAGGGGAAGCAGCCCCTGAGGCAAGACCTGCTGGAGGAGCCCTGCGCCCCCGCCTGATAGGCGAGTGCACAGCCAGCAGGGAAGCGAGCCTCCTCGGGGGAAGAGGAGGCAGCAAGTCCCCGTCAAGCTGAAATCCCTGCTTACACGAAGCTAAGTGCGACTCCAGTACGGCAGATCTCTAGCTCTGTTCAGAGGCCCGATCTGGCAGAGTTCCTGGCACCAAGATGCTCTGCCATAGGCGAGCCTTGCGCAGACTTGCCTTGCTTTAAGGCTCCCTCCCCAGGAAGGAGCAGGCTGTGTGAGGCTCGGAAACGCCACTGGCGCCTTCCTGGCTTCAGCTCTACCCCTGCCTTGCCTTTGCACTTAGGTCCCAAGCGTCCTTGAGGAGGGCTTAGGGGCTGGTGGGTTGCACACTGCCAAGGGCTCCAGCAGTGAAAGCTCTGTCAGAGGGAAGCGAAGGGCAACAGCAGGGCTCCTTCAGCGGTTCCTTGGCCGCCCAGACAAAGCTCCGCACGGAGAGCACCAGGTTCCAAGGGCCCCTGGCTGGGTTTTGCATCCCCACACTCCCAGAGGCTGACTCCGTGGGTGCCTAGAAAGTGTGTGAGAGACGTAGGTTCCCTAGCACTCTCCTCCCCAGCAGAGACATGTGCAGGTGGTTGGGGCCTTATCCTGCGTGTCTGGGTTCCCGCCCACAGCCTCAACTCAGGGGAAGCAGCCCCTGAGGCAAGACCTGCTGGAGGAGCCCTGCGCGCCCGCCTGATAGGCGAGAGCACAGCCAGCAGTGTAGCGAGCCTCCTCGGGAGAAGAGGAGGCAGCCGAGCCCAGTCAAGAGGAAAGCCCTGCTTGCACGGAGCTAAGTGGGCCTCCAGTACGGCAGAGCTCTAGCTCTGCTCAGAGCCCCGATCTGGCAGAGTTTCTGGCGCGAGGCTGCTCGGCCGGGGGCTCGCCTTGCCCAGACTTGCCTTGCTTTTAGGCTCCCTCCCCAGGAAGGAGCTGTCTGAGCGAGCCTGGGAGACGCCACTGGTGCCTTCCTTGCCTCAGCTCCAATCCTGCCTTGCCTTTGCACATAGGTGCCAGGCGTCGTTGGGGAGGGCTTAGGGGTGGTGGGTTGCACACTGCCAAGGGCTTCAGCAGTGAGAGCTCTGTCAGAGGGAAGGGAAGGGCAACTGCAGGGCTCCTCCAGCGGTTTCTAGGCCGCCTAGAATCAGCGCCGCACCGAGAGCACCAGGCTCCCAGGGCCCCTGGCTGGGGTTTTCAGCCCCGCACACACGGAGGCTGATTCCTTGGGTGCCCAGAAAGTGTATGACAGACGTAGGTTCCCTAGCACTCTCCTCCCCAGCAGAGACATGTGCAGGTGGTTGGGGCCTGATCCTGCGTGTCTGGGTTCCTGCCCACAGCCCCAACTCAGGGGAAGCAGCCCCTGAGGCAAGACCTGCTGGAGGAGCCCTGCGCCCCGCCTGATAGGCGAGTGCACAGCCAGCAGGGAAGCGAGCCTCCTCGGGGGAAGAGGAGGCAGCCCAGCCCCGTCAAGTTGAAAGCCCTGCTTGCACGGAGCTAAGTGCGCCTCCAGTACGGCAGAGCTCTAGCTCTGCTCAGAGCCCCGATCTGGCAGAGTTCCTGGCGCGAGGCTGCTCTGCCGGGGCTAGCCTTGCCCAGACTTGCCTTGCTTTTAGGCTGCCTCTCCAGGAAGGAGCAGGCAGCAGGAGCCTGGGAGTCGCCACTGGCGCCTTTCTTGCCTCAGCTCCAATCCTGCCTTGCCTTTGCACTTAGGTCCCAGTCCTCCTTAAGGAGAGCTTAGGGGCTGGTGGGTTGCACACTGCCAAGGGCTCCAGCAGTGAGAATTCTGTCAGAGGGAAGGAAGGGCAACTGCAGGGCTCCTCCAGCGGTTGCTTGGCCGCCCAGATTCAGCGCCACACGGAGAGCACCAGGCTCCCAGGTCCCCTGGCTGGGGTTTTCAGCCCCGCACACACGGAGGCTGATTCCTTGGGTGCCCAGAAAGTGTATGACAGACGTAGGTTCCCTAGCACTCTCCTCCCCAGCAGAGACATGTGCAGGTGTTTGGGGCCTGATCCTGCGTGTCTGGGTTCCTGCCCACAGCCCCAACTCAGGGGAAGCAGCCCCTGAGGCAAGACCTGCTGGAGGAGCCCTGCGCCCCCGCCTGATAGGCGAGTGCACAGCCAGCAGGGAAGCGAGCCTCCTCGGGGGAAGAGGAGGCAGCAAGTCCCCGTCAAGCTGAAATCCCTGCTTACACGAAGCTAAGTGCGACTCCAGTACGGCAGATCTCTAGCTCTGTTCAGAGGCCCGATCTGGCAGAGTTCCTGGCACCAAGATGCTCTGCCATAGGCGAGCCTTGCGCAGACTTGCCTTGCTTTAAGGCTCCCTCCCCAGGAAGGAGCAGGCTGTGTGAGGCTCGGAAACGCCACTGGCGCCTTCCTGGCTTCAGCTCTACCCCTGCCTTGCCTTTGCACTTAGGTCCCAAGCGTCCTTGAGGAGGGCTTAGGGGCTGGTGGGTTGCACACTGCCAAGGGCTCCAGCAGTGAAAGCTCTGTCAGAGGGAAGCGAAGGGCAACAGCAGGGCTCCTTCAGCGGTTCCTTGGCCGCCCAGACAAAGCTCCGCACGGAGAGCACCAGGTTCCAAGGGCCCCTGGCTGGGTTTTGCATCCCCACACTCCCAGAGGCTGACTCCGTGGGTGCCTAGAAAGTGTGTGAGAGACGTAGGTTCCCTAGCACTCTCCTCCCCAGCAGAGACATGTGCAGGTGGTTGGGGCCTTATCCTGCGTGTCTGGGTTCCCGCCCACAGCCTCAACTCAGGGGAAGCAGCCCCTGAGGCAAGACCTGCTGGAGGAGCCCTGCGCGCCCGCCTGATAGGCGAGAGCACAGCCAGCAGTGTAGCGAGCCTCCTCGGGAGAAGAGGAGGCAGCCGAGCCCAGTCAAGAGGAAAGCCCTGCTTGCACGGAGCTAAGTGGCCTCCAGTACGGCAGAGCTCTAGCTCTGCTCAGAGCCCCGATCTGGCAGAGTTTCTGGCGCGAGGCTGCTCGGCCGGGGGCTCGCCTTGCCCAGACTTGCCTTGCTTTTAGGCTCCCTCCCCAGGAAGGAGCTGTCTGAGCGAGCCTGGGAGACGCCACTGGTGCCTTCCTTGCCTCAGCTCCAATCCTGCCTTGCCTTTGCACATAGGTGCCAGGCGTCGTTGGGGAGGGCTTAGGGGTGGTGGGTTGCACACTGCCAAGGGCTTCAGCAGTGAGAGCTCTGTCAGAGGGAAGGGAAGGGCAACTGCAGGGCTCCTCCAGCGGTTTCTAGGCCGCCTAGAATCAGCGCCGCACCGAGAGCACCAGGCTCCCAGGGCCCCTGGCTGGGGTTTTCAGCCCCGCACACACGGAGGCTGATTCCTTGGGTGCCCAGAAAGTGTATGACAGACGTAGGTTCCCTAGCACTCTCCTCCCCAGCAGAGACATGTGCAGGTGGTTGGGGCCTGATCCTGCGTGTCTGGGTTCCTGCCCACAGCCCCAACTCAGGGGAAGCAGCCCCTGAGGCAAGACCTGCTGGAGGAGCCCTGCGCCCCCGCCTGATAGGCGAGTGCACAGCCAGCAGGGAAGCGAGCCTCCTCGGGGGAAGAGGAGGCAGCCCAGCCCCGTCAAGTTGAAAGCCCTGCTTGCACGGAGCTAAGTGCGCCTCCAGTACGGCAGAGCTCTAGCTCTGCTCAGAGCCCCGATCTGGCAGAGTTCCTGGCGCGAGGCTGCTCTGCCGGGGGCTAGCCTTGCCCAGACTTGCCTTGCTTTTAGGCTGCCTCTCCAGGAAGGAGCAGGCAGCAGGAGCCTGGGAGTCGCCACTGGCGCCTTTCTTGCCTCAGCTCCAATCCTGCCTTGCCTTTGCACTTAGGTCCCAGTCCTCCTTAAGGAGAGCTTAGGGGCTGGTGGGTTGCACACTGCCAAGGGCTCCAGCAGTGAGAATTCTGTCAGAGGGAAGGGAAGGGCAACTGCAGGGCTCCTCCAGCGGTTGCTTGGCCGCCCAGATTCAGCGCCACACGGAGAGCACCAGGCTCCCAGGCCCCTGGCTGGGGTTTTCAGCCCCGCACACACGGAGGCTGATTCCTTGGGTGCCCAGAAAGTGTATGACAGACGTAGGTTCCCTAGCACTCTCCTCCCCAGCAGAGACATGTGCAGGTGTTTGGGGCCTGATCCTGCGTGTCTGGGTTCCTGCCCACAGCCCCAACTCAGGGGAAGCAGCCCCTGAGGCAAGACCTGCTGGAGGAGCCCTGCGCCCCCGCCTGATAGGCGAGTGCACAGCCAGCAGGGAAGCGAGCCTCCTCGGGGAAGAGGAGGCAGCAAGTCCCCGTCAAGCTGAAATCCCTGCTTACACGAAGCTAAGTGCGACTCCAGTACGGCAGATCTCTAGCTCTGTTCAGAGGCCCGATCTGGCAGAGTTCCTGGCACCAAGATGCTCTGCCATAGGCGAGCCTTGCGCAGACTTGCCTTGCTTTAAGGCTCCCTCCCCAGGAAGGAGCAGGCTGTGTGAGGCTCGGAAACGCCACTGGCGCCTTCCTGGCTTCAGCTCTACCCCTGCCTTGCCTTTGCACTTAGGTCCCAAGCGTCCTTGAGGAGGGCTTAGGGGCTGGTGGGTTGCACACTGCCAAGGGCTCCAGCAGTGAAAGCTCTGTCAGAGGGAAGCGAAGGGCAACAGCAGGGCTCCTTCAGCGGTTCCTTGGCCGCCCAGACAAAGCTCCGCACGGAGAGCACCAGGTTCCAAGGGCCCCTGGCTGGGTTTTGCATCCCCACACTCCCAGAGGCTGACTCCGTGGGTGCCTAGAAAGTGTGTGAGAGACGTAGGTTCCCTAGCACTCTCCTCCCCAGCAGAGACATGTGCAGGTGGTTGGGGCCTTATCCTGCGTGTCTGGGTTCCCGCCCACAGCCTCAACTCAGGGGAAGCAGCCCCTGAGGCAAGACCTGCTGGAGGAGCCCTGCGCGCCCGCCTGATAGGCGAGAGCACAGCCAGCAGTGTAGCGAGCCTCCTCGGGAGAAGAGGAGGCAGCCGAGCCCAGTCAAGAGGAAAGCCCTGCTTGCACGGAGCTAAGTGGCCTCCAGTACGGCAGAGCTCTAGCTCTGCTCAGAGCCCCGATCTGGCAGAGTTTCTGGCGCGAGGCTGCTCGGCCGGGGCTCGCCTTGCCCAGACTTGCCTTGCTTTTAGGCTCCCTCCCCAGGAAGGAGCTGTCTGAGCGAGCCTGGGAGACGCCACTGGTGCCTTCCTTGCCTCAGCTCCAATCCTGCCTTGCCTTTGCACATAGGTGCCAGGCGTCGTTGGGGAGGGCTTAGGGGTGGTGGGTTGCACACTGCCAAGGGCTTCAGCAGTGAGAGCTCTGTCAGAGGGAAGGGAAGGGCAACTGCAGGGCTCCTCCAGCGGTTTCTAGGCCGCCTAGAATCAGCGCCGCACCGAGAGCACCAGGCTCCCAGGGCCCCTGGCTGGGGTTTTCAGCCCCGCACACACGGAGGCTGATTCCTTGGGTGCCCAGAAAGTGTATGACAGACGTAGGTTCCCTAGCACTCTCCTCCCCAGCAGAGACATGTGCAGGTGTTTGGGGCCTGATCCTGCGTGTCTGGGTTCCTGCCCACAGCCCCAACTCAGGGGAAGCAGCCCCTGAGGCAAGACCTGCTGGAGGAGCCCTGCGCCCCGCCTGATAGGCGAGTGCACAGCCAGCAGGGAAGCGAGCCTCCTCGGGGGAAGAGGAGGCAGCCCAGCCCCGTCAAGTTGAAAGCCCTGCTTGCACGGAGCTAAGTGCGCCTCCAGTACGGCAGAGCTCTAGCTCTGCTCAGAGCCCCGATCTGGCAGAGTTCCTGGCGCGAGGCTGCTCTGCCGGGGGCTAGCCTTGCCCAGACTTGCCTTGCTTTTAGGCTGCCTCTCCAGGAAGGAGCAGGCAGCAGGAGCCTGGGAGTCGCCACTGGCGCCTTTCTTGCCTCAGCTCCAATCCTGCCTTGCCTTTGCACTTAGGTCCCAGTCCTCCTTAAGGAGAGCTTAGGGGCTGGTGGGTTGCACACTGCCAAGGGCTCCAGCAGTGAGAATTCTGTCAGAGGGAAGGGAAGGGCAACTGCAGGGCTCCTCCAGCGGTTGCTTGGCCGCCCAGATTCAGCGCCACACGGAGAGCACCAGGCTCCCAGGCCCCTGGCTGGGGTTTTCAGCCCCGCACACACGGAGGCTGATTCCTTGGGTGCCCAGAAAGTGTATGACAGACGTAGGTTCCCTAGCACTCTCCTCCCCAGCAGAGACATGTGCAGGTGTTTGGGGCCTGATCCTGCGTGTCTGGGTTCCTGCCCACAGCCCCAACTCAGGGGAAGCAGCCCCTGAGGCAAGACCTGCTGGAGGAGCCCTGCGCCCCCGCCTGATAGGCGAGTGCACAGCCAGCAGGGAAGCGAGCCTCCTCGGGGGAAGAGGAGGCAGCAAGTCCCCGTCAAGCTGAAATCCCTGCTTACACGAAGCTAAGTGCGACTCCAGTACGGCAGATCTCTAGCTCTGTTCAGAGGCCCGATCTGGCAGAGTTCCTGGCACCAAGATGCTCTGCCATAGGCGAGCCTTGCGCAGACTT
This sequence comes from Capra hircus, assembly GCF_001704415.2. Taxonomy (NCBI): domain Eukaryota; kingdom Metazoa; phylum Chordata; class Mammalia; order Artiodactyla; family Bovidae; genus Capra; species Capra hircus. The sequence continues at coordinate 16,596 of NW_017212255.1, forward strand.
GCCTTGCTTTAAGGCTCCCTCCCCAGGAAGGAGCAGGCTGTGTGAGGCTCGGAAACGCCACTGGCGCCTTCCTGGCTTCAGCTCTACCCCTGCCTTGCCTTTGCACTTAGGTCCCAAGCGTCCTTGAGGAGGGCTTAGGGCTGGTGGGTTGCACACTGCCAAGGGCTCCAGCAGGAAGCGAAGGGCAACAGCAGCTCCTTCA
>NW_017212256.1:0-16796 GCF_001704415.2 Capra hircus
CTCATGAAGAAGGCAGGATGCAGGAATGTGTCAGACATGACTGGGTGCCTTCCTGGGTTCAGGCCCTCCTGGGTGAGGGGCTTGCACTCAAATTAGGTCCCATGCCTCCTTGGGGAGGAAGTGGGGCCCGCTTGCCTCCAAATTGCCAAAGGCTGGAACAAAGCTAGTTCTATCAGAGGTAAGAAAAGAGCAATTGGGATGGATGTGGAAGCTGTTGCTGGGCCGCACTGCTTCAGGGCCCCCCCACCCCCCTGCCCCCGAGAGAAACAGGCGCCCTGTGGCCCCTAGGTCCTGGATGCAGTTTCACACATAGAATGTGTCCCATAGGAGCCAAGAATTTTCCTGACAGACCTAGGCTCACTAGAGTCTCTCCTACAGAGCAAAGGGGATGGGACAAGAATGTGTGGCTGTGGCTCTGCCTATCCTGGGAGTGTGGAGCCGCTCCTATGCCCCGGGCCCAGGGAAATTGCCCCTGAATATGACCTTCCAAGAAGTGCTTTCCAAACTGGCTGAGACGTGAGTTCAGGAATGCAGGGAATGCGAGTGTCCATCGGGAAGCAAAGGCAGTCACCTTATTACATAACTTACTAGAATAGTAGGTACCATTCTCCGGTTGGCAGAGGCCTTCCTACCTGATCTGAAAAGAAAACGAAGTAGCTCGCTGATTTGAGAAATAATCCCAGACTTGGGTTTCCAACCAGTATAGAATCGACAATGCCTGTCTTTGTAGCCGCGTTAATTAACAGGTATGTGAAACTCTAAATATCAAGTGAAATTACATACAGCATATAGGCCCCAGTGTTCTGGAATGGTGGAAAGAAAACAACCAACTCTTGAAGAGACACTTTCAAAATGGATCATAGGAGACTGACTGTACGTGGATGGGCTTGCTTCCGGCAGACTTACTCATATTACGGGTAACTGCACGTTCCCATAGTTGTTGTCCTTATGAAATTTTCTATGGGAGACCCCTCCCACAGTGAGGCAGGTGTTAGCAGATTTGCCACAAGTAAGGGGGTGGGATTTCACAGCAGATGGAACAATTAGGTAAGGTAATAATCAGGTAACTAAGTTTGTATAAAAAAAGAATATCATTCCCCCTTGAGGAACAGATTCATGAATTTGTGCTCAGTGATCAGGTGTGGCTCAATGACTGGAAACACAATTCCTTGGCCTGACATCGGAAAGGTCCTTATACTGTTGTTTTAGCCACAATTCTGAAAGAGATGGGAATACCAGACAACCTAACCTACCTCTTGAGAAATCTGGATGAAGGTCAGGAAGCAACAGTTAGAGTAGGACATGGAACAAGAGACTGGTTCCAAAAAGGAAAAGCAGTATGCAAAGGCTGTATATTGTCACCCTGTTTATTTAACTTCTATGCAGAGTACATCATGAAAAATGCTGGGATGGAAGATACATGAGCTGGAATCAAGATTGCCGGTAGAAATATCAATAAACTTAGATATGCAGATGACACCACCATTATGGCTGAATGTGAAGAGGAACGGGTATGTCGGGGAACTTCTTGAGTTGCAGCAAGGGTGTGAAGGACCCTTTGGAAGTTCCAGAGGTTAGGTGTGGTTAGTCTCGAGATGCCTCAGCAGAAATGGGCCTCATGTCGCCTGGAATGGAGAGGCTCCTGGATATTCCCGAGTTTCAGCAGGTGCTCTCGAGTTACGACGGGGACTTCAGGGACCCGCTCTGGCGGCCGCAGGAAACGCCAGTCATCATGCGTGTTGCTAGGGGCCTCTCGTGATTCCTCTCCCGTCGATGCCGGGGCCTAAGACCTTGTGTGGAGTCGGGGCCGGAAGCTAAGGATTCCTCTCCAGTGCTGACATGGATTTTGTGGTACTTCTCGAGTCTCCACAAGGGAGTCAGGCCTCGTCTCGAGTGGGGGCATGAGCGTGCCCTTTCCTCCCATGCTGTAGCAGCAGTGTCACGCTTCCCCATGCCTGGACCAAGGGATCTGTGGCTTTCCCTCGAGTCTTTCCCACTAGGCTTTCCCACAGGGCTGTCCCACGTGTGACAGTGGTGTGAGTCGATCCTCGGCATGAAGGCCAAGGCAGTGCAGGGAAAACAGGTTCCTGTGGAATGGACTGAGACATCTGGGTAAGTCTCGGAATGGTGCCACGACCCTGCAGTTCCTCTCCCCTTTCCTTTGGAGAGCGCCTCCTCTTGAGATGCGATGGGAATGCCGGGAATTCTTTCCCGACCAATCAGGGAAAGGATCGCTCATCTCGAGCTACGAGCCGGAAAAGGAGCTCCTCTGGATGTGGCCGGGACACTCCTGCTTCCTCTTGAGTGGAGACGGGTATGTCGGGGAACTTCTTGAGTTGCAGCATGACTGTGAAAGACTCTTTGGAAGTTCCAGAGGTCACGTGTGATTAGCCTCGAGACACCTCAGGGGAAACGGGCCTCATCTCGCCTGGAGGGAGGAACCGCCAGGATTTTACCGAGTTGCGGCAGGTGCTATCGACTTACGACGGGGACCTCAGGGACCCGCTCTGGTGACCTCAGGAAAGGCCAGTCCCCATGCGAGTTGCTAGAGGGCCTGTCGCTATTCCACTCCCGTTGATGCCAGGGCCTAAGACCTTGTGTGGAGTCGGGGCCGGAATCTGAGGATTCCTCTCCAAGGCTGACATCCATGTTGGGGTCCTTCTGGAGTCTCCCAAGGGGAGTCAGTCCTCATCTCGAGAGGGGGCATGCACGTGCGCTTTCCTCCCGTGCTGTAGCAGCAGTGTCACGCTTCCCTTCGCGTGGATCAAGGGATCTGTGGCTTTCCCTCAAGGCTTTCCCACGAGGCTTTCCCACAGGGCCCTCCCACGTGCCACCGTGGTGTGAGTAGATCCTCGGCGTGAAAGTCGAAGCAGTGCAGGGAAAACAGGATCCTCTGGAATGGACTGAGATATCTGGGGGACTCTTGGAATGGTGGCACGACCCATGAGTTCTTCTCGCCTTTACTGTGCAGTGGGCCTCCTCTTGAGAAGCGTCGGAAACGTCGGGAATTCTATCCCGAGGAAGCAGGGAAGGATCCCTCATCTTTAGCTTGGAGGCGGAAACGGAGCTCCTCTGGATGTGGCCGGGACCCTCGTGCTTCCTCTGGAGTGGAGACGGGTGTGTCGGGGAACTTCTTGAGTGCAGCTAAGGTGTGAAGGAACCTTTGGAAGTTCCAGAGGTTAGGTGTGATTAGCCTCGAGACGCCTCAGCGGAAATGGGCCTCATCTCACCTGGAGGGGAGAACCTCCTGGATTTTCTCGAGTGTGGCAGGTGCTCTAGAATTACGACGGGGATCTCAGGGACCCTCTCCGGTGTCCTGAGGAAAGGCCAGTCTCCATGCGAGTTGTTCGATGGCCTCTCGGGATTCCTCTCCCGTTGATGCCGGGGTCAGAGACTTTGTACGAAGTCGGTGCCGGAACCTGAGGATTCCTCTCCAGTGCTGACATGGATCTTGGGGTACTACTGGAGGCTCCCGAGGGGAGTCAGTCCTCGTCTCGAGTGGGGGCATGCACGTGCGCTTTCCTCCCGAGCTGTAGCAGCAGTGTCACGTTTCCCTTCGCGTGAATCAAGGGATCTGTGGCTTTCCCTCGAGGCTTTCCCAGGAGGCTTTCCCACAGGGCTGTCCCACGTACCACCGTGGTGTGAGTTGATCCTCGGCTTGAAAGTCGAGGCAGTGCAGGGAAAACAGGATTTCCTGGAATTGACTGAGACATCTGAGGGACTCTGGGAATGGTGTCACGACCCTGGACTTCCTCTCGCCTTTCCTGTGGAGAGCACCCCCTCTTGAGATGCAACGGGAACGCCGGAAATTCTTTCCCCACCACGCAGGGAAAGGATCCCTCCTCTCGAGCTAGGAGGCGGAAACGGGGCTCCTCTGGATGTGGGCGGGACTCTCGTACTTCCTCTCGAGTGTTGACGGGTATGTCGGGGAACTTCTTGAGTTGCAGCAAGGGTGTGAAGGACGCTTTGCAAGTTCCAGAGGTTAGGTGTGATTAGCGTCGAGATGCCTCAGTGGAAATGGGCCTCATCTCGCCTGGAGGGGAGAACCTCCTGAATTTTCTCGAGTTGAGGCAGGTGCTCTCGACTTACGACAGGGACCTCAGGGACCCGCTCTGGTGGCCTCAGGAAAGGCCAGTCCCCATGCAAGTTGCTCGGGGGCACTCGGGATTCCTCTCCCGTCGATGCCGGGGCCTAAGACTTTGTGTGGAGTCGGTGCCGGAACTTGAGGATTCCTGACAGTGCTGACATGGATCTTGGGGTACTTCTGGAGTCTCCCCAGGGGAGTCAGTCCTCGTCTCGAGTGGGGGCATGCACGTGCGCTTTCCTCTCGAGCTGTAGCAGCAGTGTCACGCTTCTTGGCGATTGGATCATGGTATCAGTGGCTTTCCCTGAAGGCTTTCCCTCGAGGCTTTTCCACGAGGCTTTCCCACAGGGCTGTCCCACGTGCCACCGTGGTGTGAGTCGATCCTCGGCTTGAAAGTCGAGGCAGTGCAGGGAAAACAATTTCCCTGGAATGGACTGAGACATCTGAGGGAATCTGGGAAGGGTGGCACGACCCTGGAGTTCCTCTCGCCTTTTCTGTGGAGAGCGCCTACTCTTGAGATGCGACGGGAATGCCGGAAATTCTTTCCCGACCACGCAGGGAAAGGATCCCTTCTTTTGAGCTATGAGGTGGAAACGGGGCTCCTCCTCATGTGGGAGGGACTCTCGTGCTTCCTCTCGAGTGGAGACGGGTATGTTGGGGAACTTCTTGAGTTGCAGCAAGGGTGTGAAGGACCCTTTGGCAGTTCTAGAGGTTAGGTGTGATTAGCCCTGAGATGCCTCAATGGAAATGGGCCTCATCTCGCCTGGAGGGGAGAAACTCCTGCATATTCTCGAGTTGCGGCAGGTGCTCTCGACTTACGATGGGAACCTCAGGGACCCGCTCTGGTGGCCTCAGGAAATTCCAGTCCCCATGCGAGTTGCTCGGGGCCCTCTCCGGATTCCTCTCCCGTCGATGCGGGGGCCTCAGACCTTACGTAGAGTCGGTGCTGTAACCTGAGGATTCCTCTCCAGTGCTGACATGGATCTTGGTGTACTGCTGGAGTCTCCCCAGGGGAGTCAGTCCTCGTCTCGGTTGAGGGCATGCACGTGCGCTTTCCTCCCCAGCTGTAGCAGCAGTGTCGCGCTTCCCTTCGCGTGGATCAAGGGATCTGTGGCTTTCCCTCGAGGCTTTCCCATCAGGCTTTCCCACGAGGCTTTGCCACAGGGCTGTCCCACGTGCCACAGTGGTGTGAGTCGATCCTCGGCTTGAAAGTCGAGTCAGTGCGGGGAAACAGGTTTCCCTGGAATGGACTGAGACATCTGGGGGACTCGGAGAATGGTGGCATGTCCCTGGAGTTTCTCTCGCCTTTCCTGTGGAGAGTGCCTCCTCTTGAGATGCGATGGGAACGCCGGGAATTCTTTCCCGACCTCGCAGGGAAAGGATACCTCCTCTCGAGCTATGAGGCGGAAACGGGGCTCCTCTGAATGTGGGCGGAACTATCGTGCTTCCTCTTGAGTGGAGACGGGTATGTCGGGGAACTTCTTGATTTGCAGCAAGGGTGTGAAGGACCCTTTGGAAGTTCCAGAGTTTAAGCGTGCTTAGCCTTGAGATGTGTCAGCGGAAATAGGCTTCATTTTGCCTGGAGGGGAGAACATCCTTGATTTTCTCCAGTTGCGGCAGGTGCTCTCGACTTACGACGGGGACCGCAGGGACCCGCTCTGGTGGCCTCAGGAAAGGCCAGTCAAGATCCAAGACAGCACTGGAGAGGGAGAGACATCACGAGAGGCTCCCGAGCAACTCGCATGGGGACTGGCATTTCATGAGGCCACCAAAGCGTGTCCCTGAGGTCCCGTCGTAAGTCGAGAGACCTGGCGCAACTCGAGAAAATCCAGGAGGTTCTCCCCTCCAGGCGAGATGAGACCCATTTGCGCTGAGGCATCTCGAGGCTAATCACACCTAACCTCTGGACCTTCCAAAGGGCCCTTCACACCCTTGCTGCAACTCAAGAAGTTCCCCGACATACCCGTTTCCACTCGAAAGGAAGCATGAGAGTCCCGCCCACAACCAGAAGAGCCCCGTTTCAGCCTCATAGCTCGAGAGGAGGGATCCTTTCCCTGCGTGGTCGGGGAAGGATTTCCGGCGTTCCCGTCGCATCTCAAGAAGAGGCGCTCTCCACAGGAAAGGCGAGAGGAACTCAGGGTCATGCCAGCATTCACAGAGCCCCCAGATGTCTCAGTCGATTCCAGGGAAACCTGTTTTCCCCGCAATGCCTCAACTTTCAAGCCGAGGATCGACTCAGACCTCGGTGGCACGTGGGACAGCCCTGTGAAAAGCCTAGTGGGAAAGCCTCGTGGGAAAGCCTACAGAGAAAGCCACAGATCCCTGGATCCACGGAAAGGGAAGGGTGACACTGCTGCTAAAGCTCGGGAGGAAAGCGCACGGGCACGCCACACTCGCGACGAGAACTGACTCCCCTGGGAGACTCCAGAAGTACCCCAAGATCCATTTCATCACTGGAGAGGAATCCTCAGGTTCCGGCACCGACTCCACACAAGGTCTTAGGCCCCGGCATCGACGGGAGAGGAATCCCGAGTGGCCCCCGAGAAACTCGCATGGGGATTGGCATTTCCTGAGGCCAAAAGAATGGGTCCCTGAGGTCCCCGTCGTAAGTCGAGAGCACCTGCTGCAACTCGAAAAAATCCAGGAGGTTCTCCCCTTCAGGCGAGATGAGGCCCATTTCCGCTGAGGCGTCTCGAGGCTAATCACACCGAACCTCTGGAACTTCCAAAGGGTCCTTCACACCCTTGCTGCAACTCTAGAAGTTCTCGAGATACCCGTCTCCACTCGAGAGGAAGCACGAGAGTCCCGCCCACATCCAGAGGAGCCCCGTTTCCGCCTCCTAGCTCGAGAGGAGGGATCCTTTCCCTGCGTGTTCGGGAAAGAATTCCAAGCGTTCCCGTCGCATCTCAAGAGGAGGCGCTCTCCACAGGAAAGGCGAGAGCAACTCCAGGGTCGTGCCACCATTCCCAGAGTCCCCCAGATGTCTCAGTCCATTCCAGGGAAACCTGTTTTCCCTGCACTGCCTCGACTTTCAAGCCGAGGATCGACTCACACCACGGTGGCTCGTGGGGCAGTCCTGTGGGAAAGCCTCGTGGGAAAGCCTCGAGAGAAAGCCACAGATCCCTTGATCTACTCGACGGGAAGCGTGACACTGCTGCTAGAGCTCGGGAGTGAAGCTCACGCGCATGCCCCCACTCGAGAAGAGGACTGACTCCCCTGGGGAGTCTACAGAACTACCCCAATATCCATGTCAGCCCTGGAGAGGAATCCTCAGCTTCCGGAACCGACTCCACACAAGGGCTTAGGCCCCGGAATCGACGGGAGTGGAATCCCGAGAGGCCCCCGGGCAACTTACTTGGCGACTGGCCTTTCCTGATGCCACCAGAGCGAGTCAATGAGGTCCCCATCATACGTCAAGAGCACCTGCCTCATCTCGAGAAAATCCAGGAGGTTCTCCCCTCCAGGCGAGATGAGGCCCTATTACGCTGAGGCGTCTCCAGGCTAATCACACCTAACCTCTGGAACTTCCAAAGGGTCCTTCACACCCTTGCTGCAACTCAAGAAGTTCCCCGACATACCGGTCTCCACTCGAGAGGAAGCACGAGAGTCCCGCCCACATCCAGAGGAGCCCCGTTTACGCCTCTTAGCTCGAGAGGATGGATCCTTTCCCTGCGTGGTTGGGAAAGAATTGCCTGCATTCCCGTCGCATCTCAAGAGGAGGCGGTCTCCTCAGGAAAGGCGAGAGGAACTCAAGGGTAGTGCCACCATTCCCAGAGTCCCCCAGATGTCTCAGTCCATTCCAGGGAAAACTGTTTTCCCTAGACTGCCTCGATTTCATGCCGAGGATCGACTCACACAACGGTGGCACGTGGGACAGCCCTGTGGGAAAGCCTCCTGGGAAAGCCTCATGGGATAGCCTCAAGGGAAAGACACTGATCCCTTGATCCACTCGACGGGAATCGTGACACTGCTGTTACAGCTCGGGAGGGAATCGAACTGCATGCCGCCACTCGAGACGAGGACTGACTCCCCTGGGGAGACACCAGAAGTACCCCAAGATCCATGTCAGCAGTGGAGAGGAATCCTCAGGTTGGGACACCGACTCCACTCAAAGTCTTAGGCCCCGGCATCGACGGTAAAGGAATCCCGAGCGGCCCCCAAACATCTCTAATGGGGACAGGCCTTTACTCAGGCCACCAGAGCGGGTCCCTGAGGTCCCCGTCGTAAGTCGACAGCACCTGCCGCAACTCGAGAAAATCCAGGAGGTTCTCTCCTCCAGGCGTGATGAGGCCCTTTTCCGCTGAGGCGTCTCGAGGCTAAACACATCTAACCTCTGGAACTTCCAAAGGGTCCTTCACACCCTTGCTGCAACTCAAGAAGTTCCCCGGTATACCTGTCTCCACTCGAGAGGAAGCACGAGAGTCCCGCCCACATCCAGAGGAGCCCCTTTTCTGCCTCATAGCTCGAGAGGATGCATTCTTTCCCTGCGTGGTCCGGAAAGAATTCCCGGAGTTCCCGTCCCATCTAAAGAGGAGGCGCTCTCCACAGGAAAGGCGAGAGGAACTCCAGGGTCGTGCCACCATTCCCAGAGTTCCCCAGATGTCTAAGTCCATTCAAGGGAAACCTGTTTTCCCTGCACTGTCTCGACTTTCAGCAGAGGATCAACTCACACCACGGTGGCACGTGGGACAGCCCTGTGGGAAAGCCTCGTGGGAAAGCCTCGAGGGAAAGCCTCAAGGGAAAGACACAGATCCCTTGATCAACTCGCCGGGAAGCGTGACCGTGCTGCTACACCTCGGAAGGAAAGCGCACGAGCATGCCCCCACTCAAGACGAGGACTGACTCCCCTGGGGAGACTTCAGAAGTACCCCAAGATCCATGTCAGCACTGCAGAGGAATGCTCAAGTTCCGGCACCGACTCCACACAAGGTCTAGGCCCTGGCATCGATGGGAGAGGAATCCCCAGAGGCCCCCGAGCAACTAGCATGGGGACTGGCCTTTCCTGAGGCCACCAGAGCGGGTCCCTGAGGTCCCCGTCAAAAGTCAAGAGCACCTGCCGCAACTCGATAAAATCCAGGAGATTCTCCCCTCAGCCGAGATGAGGCCCATTTCCGCTGAGGCGTCTCGAGGCTAATCAAAACTAAACTCTGGAACTTCCAAAGGGTCCTTCACAACCTTGCTGCAACTCAAGAAGTTCCCCGACATACCCGTCTCCACTCGAGAGGAAGCACGAGAGTCCCGCCCACATCCAGAGGAGCCCCGTTTCCTCCTCATAACTTGATAGGTGGGATCCTTTCCCTGCGTAGTGGGGAAAGAATTCCCGGCGTTCCCGTCGCATTTCAAGAGGAGGCACTCTCCACAGGAAAGGCGAGAGGAACCCCAGTGTCGTGCCACCATTTCCAGAGTCCCCCAGATGTCTCAGTCCATTCCAGGGAAACCTGTTTTCCCTGCACTGCCTCGACTTTCAAGCCAAGGATCGACACACACCACGGTGGCATGTGGGACAGCACTGTGGGAAAGCCTCGTGGGAAAGCCTCGTGGGAAAGCCTCGAGAGAAAGCCACAGATCCCTTGATCCACTCGTCGGGAAGCGTGACACTGCTGCTACAGCTCGGAAGGAAAGCGCACGTGCATGCCCCCTCTCGAGACGAGGACTGACTCCCCTGGGGAGACTCCAGAAGTACCCCAAGATCCATGTCAGCACTACAGAGGAATCCTCAGGTTCCGGCACCGAATCCACACAAGTTCTTAGGCCCCAGCATAGACTGGAGAGGAATCCCGAGAGGCCCCCGAGCAATTCGCGTGGGGACTGGCCTTTCCTGAGGCCACCAGAGCGGGTCCCTGAGGTCCCCGTCGAAAGTCGAGAGCACCTGCCGCAACTCGAGAAAATCCAGGCGGTTCTCCCCTCCTGGCAACATGAGGACCATTTCCACTGAGGCGTCTCGAGGCTAATCACACCTAACCTCTGGAACTTCCAAAGGGTCCTTTACACCCTTGCTGCAAATCCAGAATTTCCCCGACATAGCCGTCTCCACTCGAGAGGAAGCACGAGAGTCCCGCCCACATACAGAGGAGCACCGTTTCCGCCTCCTAGCTCGAGAGGAGGGATCCTTTCCCTCCGTGGTCGGTAAAGAATTCCCAGCGTTCCCGTCGCATCTCAAGAGGAGGCGCTCTCTACAGGAAAGTCGAGAGGAAGTCCAGGGTCGTGCCACCATTCCCAGATTCGCCAGATGTCTCAGTCCATTCCAGGGAAACCTGTTTTCCTTTCACTGCGTTGACTTTCAAGCCATCGATCGACTCACACCACGGTGGCACGTGGGATAGCCCTGTTGGAAAGCCTCGTGGGAAAGCCACAGATCCCTTGATCCAGGCGAAGGGAAGCATGACACTGCTGCCACAGCTCTGGAGGTAAGCGCACGTGCATGCGCCCACTCAAACGAGGACTGACTCCCCTGGGGAGACTCCAGAAGTACCCCAAGATCCTTGTCAGCACTGCGGAGGAATCCTCAGGTTCCAGCACCGACTCCACACAAGGTCTTAGGCCCCGGCATCGATGGTAGAGGAATCCCGTGAGGCCCGCGAGCAACTCGCATGTGGACTGGCCTTTCCTGAGGCCACTGAGCGGGTCCCTGAGGTCCCCGTCTTAAGTCGAGAGCACCTGCCGCAACTCGAGAAAATCCAGGAGGTTCTCCCCTCCAGGCGAGATGAAGCCCATTTCCGCTGAAGCGTCTGGAGGCTAATCACACCTAACCTCTGGAACTTCCAAAGGGTCCTTCACACCCTTGCTGCAACTCAAGAAGTTCCCCGACATACCCGTCTCCTCTGGATAGGAAGCACGAGGGTCCCGCCCACATCCAGAGGAGCCCCTTCCTCCTCGTAGCCCGAGATGTGGGATCCTTTCCCTGCTTCGTCGGGAAAGAATTCGCGGCGTTCCCGTCGCATCTCAAGTGGAGGCGCTCTCCACAGGAAATGCGAGAGGAACTCCAGAGTCGTGCCACCATTCCAAGAGTCCCCTAGATGTCTCAGTCCATTCCAGAGGAACCTGTTTTCCCTGCACTGCCTCGACTTTCACGCCGAGGTTCGACTCACACTTCGGCGGCATGTGGGACAGCCCTCTGGGATAGCCTCGTGGTAAAGCCTGGAGGAAAAGCCACAGATCACTTGATCCACGCGACCGGAAGCGTGACACTGCTGCTACCGCTCGGGAGGAAAGCGCACGTGCATGCCCCCATTCGAGACGAAGACTGACTTCCCTGGGGGGGCTCCAGAAGTACCCCAAGATCCATGTCAGCACTGTAGAGGAATCCTCAGGTTCCTGCCCCAACTCCTCACAAGGCCTTTTTTTTCCTTTCCTTTTTACTCTTTTCTTTGCATTTATTTAAACACAGTTCTCAAAACTTTTGAGTGAAATTGGGCCTCCTTTGGTAAGCAAAGAACCTGAAAGTAGTATTTAAAAAATGAACAGGCAAAGTCTTCAGATCATCCACAACACAGGTGTAGTGTTCCCTTCTTTTTTCTCAAAACTCTGAAGCACCCAGTTTTTCCATATAGTCTTAAAAGCTAGAAGAACAAGAGTACATTTGTGGTCGAATATTATTTTCACTTGCTGATTACTAATTGAAATACCATTATCCCCTTCTAACAGCTTTAAGAAATAGCCTTTTTAAGGCATACATTGTGCAACTCATCTTATTCCCTGCTATGTATAATACAGATTACATAAAGGCTGACAAAGTCACATTTATATAAGCATTAAGCATTTGCTGTATTGAAAGATCTTTAGTTTTTAACACTAGCAGTATAGAGTTACAGAGCGTAATTTTTATCACTTAACTGCAGGTATATTAAGTATGGTATGTTTCATGGACTCGAGGAAAACGGGCATTTTTTTCTTTAATTTACTACTGACAATCTAATCAGAACAGTTCTCCTAAACATTGATATGTTAGAAAGAAAAGTAAAAACCAAACGTTATTGTTGCTTTTTGCCATTTGGTAGCATTTTACACACAGGCTTCAATCTTCAGAATACCCTGTATTCAGTAGAAAAACCATTTAAATGAAGTTCTGTACAATAGGAAACTTCTCAGCAGTCAAAATTTTAGACTGTAAAAAAATACATGTAAAACATACTTTTCTGAAAACACTTAACTTTGAACAAAGCACCGAACTACACAAATGCAGAATGAAAACAGCATTTCAACTCCACCAAAAGTAGTCATCATAAAAGGTGTAAAAGTCACCTAACTTCACCAGGCACTGTTCACTTTTTAAACAGGAGACAATAAAAAATATTGTCCACAAACAATATCCCAACTCTAGGGCAGGTTTCAGAAAGTCTTCATCTTCATGCTTTAATAGCGACGAGGTGAGTATGATCGAGATCTGGAACGTGATCTGTATCCTCCACGACTATAGTAGGGAGAAGGTGACCGTCTTCTGTATTTCTGATCCCTGTCTTGAGCAGCTCTCCATCCTCCTCCATCCTCCTCCTCCTCCTCTGTACGATCTGCTGGAATAGTCCCGATCATCATAGCCTCGATCATATCCTCTGTCATAGTAATCTCGACAGCGTGAGCTGCCATAGGTAGGTCTCCCCATGTAAATTCCTGCTGTTGGAGTATGTGGTCTTTTCGTTATGGAGAAGTCAACTCTGATCCTACATCCATCAAGCTCCATTCCATTGGCACGCTCTTTTGCTTCCTTGGCATCATCTACATTTTCAAAGTATACAAAGGCAAATCCTCTTGAACGTCTAGACTGCTGGTCATATACAATAGATACATCAGCAATTGGGCCATATTCAGAGAACATTTCTCTTAGATCTCTTTCTGTAGTATACAAGCTCAATCCAAATACTCCAAGACAACAGTTAGGATCAGGATTTGCCTGATTCCCAAAATGACGCCAGCGAGTAGACATGGGAGAATGACTGTGGCTATGCCGTCTTCGATAATCTCTGCTGTAAGATCTGCTACGAGATCTTCTATGGGACCGGGACCGAGATCGTGACCTTGTATAATGCCTCCGAGAACTTCTTCTGGATCTAGACCTAGATTCCGATCTGGACCTGGACTTTGATCTGGAACGCCTGGAATCTTCCTTGGAGCGAGACCTTGCAGAGGTATGACTTGCAGATTTCCCAGATCCATGAGCACTTCCGCTTCTGGAAGCAGAACGGGATTCCCCCTTGCCGTAGTTCTCCTCGCCGCTGTCGCTCATGACTTTCACTGCTGTCGCCGCTCGATGTGCTTCAATCGAAGCTGCTAACCTCTCGCACCTTCAGTGTAGAGGCTCCGCCGCAGCCTCACACCACACACCGGTGCCCCAGGCACTGAGAACCGAAACACTCCGCGCCGCCTCCGCTCGGGCTCTCCACACAAGGTCTTAGGCCCCGGCATCGACGTGAGAGGAATCCTGAGAGGCCCCCTAGCAACTCCCATGGGCACTGGCCTTTTCTGAGGCCACAGGAGCGGGTCCCTGAGGTCCCCATCCTAAGACGAGAGCACCTGCTCCAACTCAAGATAATCCAGGAGGTTCTCCCCTCCAGGCGAGATGAGGCCCATTTCCCCTGAGGCATCTCGAGGCTAATCACACCTAACCTCTGGAACTTCCAAAGGGTCTTTGACACCCCTGCTGCAAGTCAAGAAGATCACCGACATACCCGTCTCCACTCGAGATGAAGCACGAGGGTCCCGCCCACATCCAGAGGAGCCCCGTTTCCACCTCGTATCTAGAGAGGAGGGATCCTTTCCCTGCGTGGTCGGGAAAGAATTCCTGGCGTTCCCGTCGCATCTCAAGAGGAAGTGCTCTCCACAGGAAAGGCCAGAGGAACTCCAGGGTCGTGCCACCATTCCAAGAGTTCCCCAGATGTCTCAGTCCATTCCAGAGGAACCTGTTTTCCCTGCACTGCCACGACTTTCACGCCGAGGATCGTCTCACACCAAGGTGGCATGTGGCACAGCCCTGTGGGAAAGCCTCATGGGAAAGCCTAGAGGGAAAGCCACAGATCCCTTGATCCACGCGACGGGAAGCGTGACACTGCTGCTACCGCTCGGGAGGAAAGCGCACGTGCATGCCCCCACTCGAGACGAGGACTGACTCCCCTGGGGAGACTCCAGAAGTACCACAAGATCCATGTCAGCACTGGAGAGGAATCTTCAGGTTCCAGCCCCGACTTCACACAAGGTCTTAGGCCCCGGCATCGACAGGAGAGGAATCCTGAGAGGCCCCCTAGAAACTTGAATGGGGACTGGCCTTTCCTGAGGCCACCAGAGCTGGCCCCTGAGGTCCCCGTCGTAAGTCGAGAGCACCTGCCGCAACTCGAGAAAATCCAGGAGGTTCTCCCCTCCAGGCGAGATGAGGCCCGTTTCCACTGAGGTGTCTCGAGGCTAATCACACCTAACCTCTGGAACTTCCAAAAGGTACTTTACACCCTTGCTGCAACTCAAGAAGTTCCCCGACATACCCGTCTCCACTCGAGAATAAGCAAGATGGTCCCCCCCACATCCACAGGAGGCGCGTTTCCGCCTCGTCGCTCGAGATGAGGGATCCTTTCCTTCTGGGGGCCAGCGTGAGGAATTCCGCCTATGGCAAAGGTCATGAGGAAGGAGGCTTGGCATGCGCAAAGGCGTGATCAAGCCTCAGGTAACCCCCTGTTCCCGAGCATCGAACCCCAAAACCAGAGTCTGTTTTATGCTCTCACCTACACTTCTGACTTTACGGGGGCTCTCCCCCATAACTGTTTCTCTCGGAGAAGAAGTAAACGTGCAGCTTCAAGGCAATAAATATTCTTGGGCATGACAAGAGTGTTTCAGCTTGCTGACTCCTCTGAAGGTTATCTAGCCCACCTTTATAGGTTTGTCCGGCCACATGTGATTGTTTACAGCCTCCCAACCTGAGAGGCATGAGATGTTTTAGACTTACTAAAGGCAAATTATTTTGGGGAGTTAGAAATTATTAGTATAGTTGGTTAGGAATTATATTGGTGAAGGGTTCTTCATTTGTTGTGTCAAAAATTGCTGCTAATTCCCTGCTCTGGGTGGGACAAGGATATTTTAGGTCAAACCTCTCTGCTGACAGACCAGCTTGTGTGACAGGATTATCCATACTGCTGCCACTAGGCGCAAGATTGTTTACTACCTCTCAACTGTAAACAGCACAGAGAGTTTTGGAGTATTTTGAGAGTCTTAATTAGCATAGGACTTTTCCTTCTTGTTGAGTCAATGATTGCCACCAGGCCTCCATATCCTTAGGCACTTGGGAATATATTAATCAATGTATTTGGAATATAGCAAAGGAAATATAGCAGTTTTTGATGTTAGCAATACTAGACTTTTTGAGTTAATGGATTTTCACTTTTGTAATAGATCACTGTACTTTGTTATATATCACTGTGTCCTTTCTATGTAAGAATGTAACTTTATCATATCTTAAGACTAAATAGATCTTAAGGGGAGAATTGATGAAAGGATTTTCATTTGTCAGGCTGATGTTTGCTGATAAATCTCCATGTTCCCTACCCTTATAATGAATATAACTAGTATATAGGAGAAATAAGTATTAACCTTTAAGCATATAGGAGAAATAAGAATTCACCTTTAAGACTAATCATGTTAACCTTGGGTTAAATAAATTCCTTTCTTGATTGTAACTCACTACACCCTAACCCTATAGGAATGTAACTTTATTTGGAGGGTGGTGCCTGGTTTAAGAAAAAACACCCTTGGAAGAAATAAGTTTATTTGGTTATCAGAAAGAAAGGATCATAAAATGTCAGCAGGTCTCATTCATGGCCAGAAGATGATGTAAGATCCCTAAGACCTTTTTTTTATACATTTATGTGAAGCACCTGATTTTGATAAAGGTCAGGATGCCGACTCCTGCGTGACTCTGTATTCATCCCTATGTGTAACAAGAGGTATACAAGCAAAACCAAAAATAAAGAAATCAGATCAGTTTCCGGAAAGACTGATTCCCCCATGTCGCTTCTTTTTTGCTCCCGTTTTTCTGGCTGAATTCTCTACTGGAGGATGGATGCTATTCCACGTAGTCCAAGTTATTCAGCCTCTTTTTCTCCAATAATCTTCCTACTACACTATCCATTTCTAATCTCTTTATATCTGGGATTAAATATGTATATTTCCAAAGACGACGAATACGTCCCCACCTTCGAATCACCCTGGATCCACCGGGGCTGGACCACGGCACTTTCCCTGCTTGGTCGGGAAAGAATTCCCGGCGTTCCCACCGCATCTCAAGAAGAGGCGCTTCTCCACAGGAAAGGCGAGAGGAACTCCAGGGTCGTGCCACAATTCCAAGAGTCCCCCAGATGTCTCAGTCCATTCCAGAGGAACCTGTTTTCCCTGCACTGCCTTGATTTTCACGCCGAGGATCGACTGGCACCACGGTGGCACGTGGGACAGCGATGTGGGAAAGCCTCGTGGGAAAGCCTCGAGGGAAAGCCCAGTGGGAAATACCTCGAGGGAAAGACACAGATCTCTTGATCCACGCGACGGGCAGCGTGACACTGCTACTGCAGCTCGGAGGTAAGCGTTCTTGCATGATCCGCTGAGAAGAGGACTGACACCCCTGGGGAGACTCAAGAAGTACCCAAGAACCATGTCAGCACGGGAGAGGAATCCTCAGGTACGGCCTCGACTTCACACAAGGTCTTAGGCCCACCATCGACGGGAGAGGAATCCGAGAGGCCCC
>NW_017212257.1:0-16796 GCF_001704415.2 Capra hircus
ACGGTCCGAGGAGCTTAGTGGGCTACAGTCTGTGGGGTTGCAAAGAGTAGTACAGGACTGAAGTGACTTCACACACATGTAGTTGTCACAGTTCCTAGCCAGTGTCTAGCACACTTTTCAAAGAACTCTCTGATATAATATGAAATTTTATCCTCACAACTACACATAAAATAGTCATTATTTTATTTATTTATTTTTTGTTCTGTTTTGTACTTTGTAACAGAAAACATACCACACATTTCCATAAACTATCAATGGAATTAGAATTCGGGTAGTTATTTCTTCTCAAACCTAGACCCCTGTTACTGCACTATGATTCCACCAAACTATACCCTTTTATATACAATCTTTGATAAACAGAATTCATCCCATCATTCTAATCACGCTTAAAGCAATAAATAGCTCTAGGACAACACTTAGTTTCAGTTAGTGTTAGTTGCTCAGTCATGTCCAACTCTTTGCGATCCCATGGACTGTAGCTCACCAGACTCCTCAGTCCATGGAATTCTCCAGGCAAGAATACTGGAGTGGATTGCCCATTTCCTTCTCCAGGGATCCTCCAAAACCAGGGATCAAACCCAGATCTCCCTTATTTTAGGTGGATTCTTTATCACTGAGCTACCAGGGAAGTGTGCCTTACCTCCAAAATGAAGAGTATGTTTAATAAGAATTTCTAGATTCCATCTAGAAATTATGGGCATATGTGCCCATAAAATATGATTTCTTGGACTTGCACAAATAGGACTCAGAAAATAATGAAATCTTTTTAAAAAGTAAACCAATTTTAACTATGCTACTGCTTCTTTCCATTTATCAGCTCTATGACCTGTCAAAAGGCTTTGCCACTGGCTGAATATCCGCTTTGCTCTGCTCCAGTCTGTACGATATCTGTTCTCTTTTGTAGTTCACTTGTTTCATTAAAATGAATGGACTTTTTGGACTTTTTTAAACACAGCAAGTGCTTTTGCTTTTTTTTTAGCTTTTTATTTTTAAATTTTAAAATCTTTAATTCTTACATGCATTCCCAAACATGAAGCCCCCTCCCACCTCCCTCCCCATAACATCTCTCCGGGTCATCACCATGCACCAGCCCCAAGCATGCTGTATCCTGTATTGGACATAGACTGGCGATTCGATTCTTACATGATAGTATACGTGTTTCAATGCCATTCTCCCAAATCATCCCACCCTTTCCCTCTCCCTCTGAGTCCAAAAGTCCGTTATACACATCTGTGTCTTTTTTGCTGTCTTGCATACAGGGTCGTCATTGCCATCTTTCTAAATTCCATATATATGTGTTAGTATACTGTATTGGTGCTTTTCTTTCTGGCTTACTTCACTCTGTATAATCGGCTCCAGTTTCATCCATCTCATCAGAACTGATTCAAATGTATTCTTTTTAACAGCTGAGTAATACTCCATTGTGTATATGTACCACAGCTTTCTTATCCACTCATCTGCTGATGGACATCTAGGTTGCTTCCATGTCCTGGCTATTATAAACAGTGCTTCAATGAATATTGGGGTACAGGTGTCTCTTTCAATTCTGGTTTCCTCGTGTGTAGGCCCAGAAGTGGGATTGCTGGTCATAAGGTAGTTCTATTTGCAATTTTTTAAGGAATCTCCACACTGTTCTCCATAGTGGCTGTACTAGTTTGCATTCCACCAACAGTGTAGGAGGGTTCCCTTTTCTCCACACCCTCTCCAGCATTTATTGCTTGCAGATTTTTGGATCGCAGACATTCTGACTGGTGTGAAGTGGTACTCATTGTGGTTTTGATTTGCATTTCTCTAATAATGAGTAATGTTGAGCATCTTTTCATGTGTGTGTTAGTCATCCGTATGTCTTTCTTTGGGGAAATGTCTATTTAAGTTCTTTGGCCCATTTTTTGATTGGGGTCATTTATTTTTCTGGAATTGAGCTGCATAAGTTGCTTGTATATTTTTGAGATTAGTTGTTTTTCAGTTGCTTCATTTGCTATTATTTTCTCCCATTCAGAAGGCTGTCTTTTCACCTTGCTTATATTTTCCCTTATTGTGCAGAAGCTGTTAATTTTAATTAGATCCCATTTGTTTATTTTTGCTTTTATTTCCAGAATTCTGGGAGGTGGATCATAGAGGATCCTGCTGTGATTTATGTCTGAGAGTGTTTTGCCTACGTTCTCCTCTAGGAGTTTTATAGTTTCTGGTCTTACATTTAGATCTTTAATCCATTTTGAGTTTATTTTCGTGTGCGATGTTAGAAAGTGATCTAGTTTCATTCTTTTACAAGTGGTTGACCAGTTTTCCCAGCACCACTTGTTAAAGAGATTGTCTTTACTCCATTGTATATTCTTGCCTCCTTTGTCAAAGATAAGGTGTCCATATGTGTGTGGATTTATCTCTGGGCTTTCTATTTTGTTCCATTGATCTATATTTCTGTCTTTGTGCCAGTACCATGCTGTCTTGATGACTGTGGCTTTGTAGTAGAGCCTGAAGTCAGGCAAGTTGATTCCTCCAGTTCCATTCTTCTTTCTCAAGATTGCTTTGGCTATTCGAGGTTTTTTATATTTCCATACAAATCTTGAAATTATTTGTTCTAGTTCTGTGAAAAATATCGCTGGTAGCTTGATAGGGATTACATTGAATTTGTAAATTGCTTTGGGTAGTATACTCATTTTCACTATATTGATTCTTCTGATCCATGAACATGGTATATTTCTCCATCTATTAGTGTCCTCTTTGATTTCATTCATCAGTGTCTTATAGTTTTCTATATATAGGTCTTTGTTTCTTTAGGTAGATATATTCCTAAGTATTTTATTCTTTTCATTGCAGTGGTGAATGGAATTGTTTTCCTTAATTTCTTTTTCTACTTTCTCATTATTAGTGCATAGGAATGCAAGGGATTTTGGTGTGTTAATTTTATATCCTTCAACTTTACTAGATTCATTGATTAGCTCTAGTAATTTTCTGGTGGAGTCTTTAGGGTTTTCTATGTAGAGGATCATGTCATCTGCAAACAGTGAGAGTTTACTTCTTCTTTTCCAATTTGGATTCCTTTTACTTCTTTTTCTGCTCTGATTGCTGTGTCCAAAACTTTCAGAGCTATGTTGAATAGTAGCGGTGAGAGTGGGCACCCTTGTCTTGTTCCTGACTTTAGGGGAAATGCTTTCAATTTTTCACCATTGAGGATAATGTTTGCTGTGGGTTTGTCATATATAGCTTTTATTATGTTGAGGTATGTTCCTTCTATGCCTGCTTTCTGGAGAGTTTTTATCATAAAAGGATGTTGAATTGTGTCAAAGGCCTTCTCTGCATCTATTGAGATAATCATATGGCTTTTATTTTTCAATTTGTTAATGTGGTGGATTACAGTGATTGATTTGCGGATATTAAAGAATCCTTGCATCCCTGGGATAAAGCCCACTTGGTCATGGTGTATGATCTTTTTAATGTGTTGTTGGATTCTGATTGCTAGAATTTTGTTGAGGATTTTTGCGTCTATGTTCATCAGTGATATTGGCCTGCAGTTTTCTTTTTTTATAGTATCTTTGTCAGGTTTTGGTATTAGGGTGATGGTGGCCTCATAGAATGAGTTTGGAAGTTTACCTTCCTCTGCAATTTTCTGGAAGAGTTTGAGTAGGATAGGTGTTAGCTCTTCTCTAAATTTTTGGTAGAATTCAGCTGTGAAGCCGTCTGGACCTGGGCTTTTGTTTGCTGGAAGATTTCTGATTACAGTTTCAATTTCCATGCTTGTGATGGGTCTGTTAAGATTTTCTATTTCTTCCTGGTTCAGTTTTGGAAAATTGTACTTTTCTAAGAATTTGTCCATTTCTTCCACGTTGTCCATTTTATTGGCATATAATTGCTGATAGTAGTCTCTTATAATCCTTTGTATTTCTGTGTTGTCTGTTGTGATCTCTCCATTTTCATTTCTAATTTTATTGATTTGATTTTTCTCTCTTTGCTTCTTGATGAGTCTGGCTAATGGTTTGTCAATTTTATTTATCCTTTCAAAGAACCAGCTTTTGGCTTTGTTGATTTTTGCTATGGTCTCTTTTGTTTCTTTTGCATTTATTTCTGCCCTAATTTTTAAGATTTCTTTCCTTCTACTAACTCTGGGGTTCACCAATTCTTCCTTTTCTAGTTGCTTTAGGTGTAGAGTTAGGTTATTTATTTGACTTTTTTCTTGTTTCTTGAGGTATGCCTGTATTGCTATGAACTTTCCTCTTAGCACTGCTTTTATAGTGTCCCACAGATTTTGGGTTGTTGTGTTTTCATTTTCTTTTGTTTCTATGCATATTTTGATTTCTTTTTTGATTTCTTCTGTGATTTGTTGGTTATTCAGAAGTGTGTTGTTCAACCTCCATATGTTGGAATTTTTAATAGTTTTTCTCTTGT
This sequence comes from Capra hircus, assembly GCF_001704415.2. Taxonomy (NCBI): domain Eukaryota; kingdom Metazoa; phylum Chordata; class Mammalia; order Artiodactyla; family Bovidae; genus Capra; species Capra hircus. Next base: position 4,384 of record NW_017212257.1, read on the forward strand.
AATTGAGGTCTAATCTTAATGCATTATGGTCAGAAAAGATGCTTGGAATGATTTCGATTTTTTTTAATTTATCAAGTTTAGATTTATGGCCCAGGATGTGATCTATCCTGGAGAATGTTCCATGAACACTTGAGAAAAAGGTGAAATTCATTGTTTTGGGGTGAAATGTCCTATAGATATCAATTAGGTCTAACTGGTCTAATGTATCATTTAAAGTTTGCGTTTCTTTGTTAATTTTCTGTTTAGTTGATCTGTCCATAGGTGTGAGTGGGGTATTAAAGTGTCCCACTATTATTGTGTTATTGTTGATTTCCCCTTTCATACTTGTTAGCATTTGTCTTACATATTGCGGTGCTCCTATATTGGGTGCATATATATTTATAATTGTTATATCTTCTTCTTGGATTGATCCTTTGATCATTATGTAGTGGCCTTCTTTGTCTCTTTTCACAGCCTTTGTTTTAAAGTCTATTTTATCGGATATGAGTATTGCCACTCCTGCTTTCTTTTGGTCTCTATTTGCATAGAATATCTTTTTCCAGCCCTTCACTTTCAGTCTGTATGTGTCCCTTGTTTTGAGGTGGGTCTCTTGTAAGCAGCATATAGAGGGGTCTTGTGTTTGTATCCATTCGGCCAGTCTTTGCCTTTTGGTTGGGGCATTCAACCCATTTATGTTTAAGGTAATTATTGATAAGTATGATCCCGTTACCATTTACTTTATTGTTTTGGGTTCAGGTTTATACACCCTTTCTGTGTTTCCTGTCTAGAGAATATCCTTTAGAATTTGTTGGAGAGCTGGTTTGGTGGTGCTGAATTCTCTCAGCTTTTGCTTGTCTGTAAAGCTTTTGATTTCTCCTTCGTATTTGAATGAGATCCTTGCTGGGTACAGTAATCTGGGCTGTAGGTTATTTTCTTTCATCACTTTAAGTATGTCTTGCCATTCCCTCCTGGTCTGAAGAGTTTCTATTGAAAGATCAGCTGTTATCCTTATGGGAATCCCCTTGTGTGTTATTTGTTGTTTTTCCCTTGCTGCTTTTAATATTTGTTCTTTGTGTTTGATCTTTGTTAATTTGATTAATATGTGTCTTGGGCTGTTTCGCCTTGGGTTTATCCTATTTGGAACTCTCTGTGTTTCTTGGACTTGGGTGATTATTTCCTTCCCCATTTTAGGGAAGTTTTCAACTATTATCTCCTCAAGGATCTTCTCATGGTCTTTCTTTTTGTCTTCTTCTTCTGGGACTCCTATAATTCGAATGTTGCAGCGTTTCCTATTGTCCCGGAGGTCTCTGAGATTGTCCTCATTTCTTTTAATTCGTTTTTCTTGTTTCCTCTCTGATTCATTTATTTCTACCATTCTATCTTCTATTTCACTAATCCTATCTTCTGCCTCCGTTATTGTACTATTTGTTGCCTCCAGAGTGTTTCTGATCTCATTTATTGCGTTATTTATTATATATTGACTCTTTTTTATTTCTTCTAGGTCCTTGTTAAACCTTTCTTGCATCTTCTCAATCCTTGTCTCTAGGCTATTTATCTGTGATTCCATTTTGATTTCAAGATTTTGGATCATTTTCACTATCAATATTCAGAATTCTTTCTCAGGTAGATTCCCTATCTCTTCCTCTTTTGTTTGGTTTGGTGGGCAAGTCTCCTGTTCCTTTACCTGCTGAGTATTCCTCTGTCTCTTCATCTTGGTTATATTGCTGCGTTTGGGGTAGCCTTTCTATATTCTGGTAATTTGTGGAGTTCTCTTTATTATGGAGCTTCCTCATTGTGGGTGGGGTTGTATCAGTGGCTTGTCAAGGTTTCCTGGTTAGGAAGGCTTGTGTTGGAGTTCTGGTGGGTGGAGCTGGGTTTCTTCTCTCTGGAGTGCAGTGGAGTGACCAGTAATGGGTTATGAGACGTCAAAGGTTTTGGAGTAACTTTGAGCTGCCTGTATATTGAAGCTCAGGGGTGTGTTCCTGTGTTGCTGGAGAATTTGCATGGTATGTCTTGCTCTGGAACTTGTTGGCCCTTGTGTGGAGCTTGGTTTCAGTGTAGGTATGGAGGCGTTTGATGAGCTCCTATTGCTTAATGTTCCCTGAATTCAGGAGTTCTCTGATGTTTTCAGGCTTTGGATTTAAGCCTCCTGCTTCTGGTTTTCAGTTTTATTTTTACAGTAGCCTCTAGACTTCTACATCTATATAGCACTGATGATAAAACATCTAGGTTAAAGATGAAAAGTTTCTCCACATTGAGGGACACCCAGAGAGGTTCACTGAGTTACAAGGAGAAGAGAAGAGGGAGGGGGTAGTTAGAGGTGACTGGAATGAGATGCGGTGAGATCAAAAGAGGAGAGAGCAAGCTAGCCAGTAGTCACTTCCTTATGTGTGCTCCATAGTCTGGAGCGCTCAGAGGTATTTACAGAGTTATACAGGGAAGAGGAGAGGGAGGAAGTAGACAGAGGTCTCCAGGAGGATAAGAGATAGGAATGAAAAGGAGAGAGACAAATCCTGCTAGTAACCAGTTCCTTAGGTGTTCTCCACCGTCTGGAACACACAGAGATTCACAGAGTTGGATAGAGAAGAGATGGGGGAGGAAAGAGACAGAGGCCACCTGGTGGAGAAAAAGGAGAGTCCAAAGGAGGAGAGAGTGGTCAAGCCAGTAATCTTGCTCTCAGGTAAATTTGGGTAGTGAAGTTTGGGTTTTTAAATGTACAAAATTGACAACAAAAACCAAAAAGCAAAGATTACAAATCTAGAGTAGAGGTTGGATTTTCAAAAATACAATATTGAGGAAAAGAAGCAGACGGAAAAAAGAAAAAAGAAGAAAAAAAGCCACAAGAATTATTAAAAAATACCACCAACAACCACCCAAAGACTATATATGGTGTTTGCCTTAAAAAAAAAAATAGAGTCTTTTTTTTGAAAAGTAATAGTAGGTTATAGAAATAAAAATTAGAGGAGAAATAGAAGACTTAACAATTTAAAAAAAGTTAGAAAAAAAAAGGAATGATTGTAAAAATAGTAAAAGTATATGTGGCCCTTCTCTGATGTTGTGGGCAGTGTGGGGTCACTTCCAAGGTGGTTCCCTCTGTTTAACTTCTTCTGTTTGCTGGTTTTTTAGGCTCACTAGTTCAGTCGCGCTGTGGGGAGGGGGGGATGCTGCAAACAAATAGCACTGTCGTGTGCACAGAGTGTCTCAGCCCTGCTGGACCTGAGCCTTCTCATGGCGCACAAACCTCTCCGGCTCTACGATGCTCAGCCGGGAACCGTCTGAGGCTGGCCCTAGGCTGCGTGCACCTCCCGGGTCTAAGCCGCTCAGGTTCGGTGCTCAGGTAGCCCTCAGAGGCCCAGATTCGGTTGGGACTGCGCTTTGTGCCCTTCCCGGGTCCGAGCAGCTCAGGAGTTTGGCGAGCGCGGTCGCTGCGACTTGTCGCCTTTCCTGCCTCTGCTGCTCAGTTTTCTGGGTGGACCGCTGGAGCCCCTTGTGAGGCAGATGGTGACTGTCCAGCACCCCCAGAAGGCTTAGCAAAGAACCCTGCTTGCAGTTTGGTAGGTAAAGTCTCTCTGGGTCTGCAGTTGCCCCTTTCCAGCCTTTAGGCTCTGGCTGCCTGTCCCCGGTGGGGGATGGTCTGCAGCCGGCTATTTCCGTTCCGTCCTTTGTTCTGTGCGCGGTCCTGGCGGTGTCTTATGTTCCAGCTTTTCGCGTCGTAGCTACCCCACAGTCTGGTTTGCTGTTTTTGAAGACAATGGTCTGCTTTTCTGGTTGCCTGCTGTCCTCTGCCATCCTTCAGAAGTTGTTTTGTGGAGTTTGCTCAGCGTTGAAATGTTCTTTTGAGGAATTTGTGAGGGAGAAAGTGGTCTTCCCGTCCTATTCCTCCGCCATCTTAGGACCGCCCCCTGAGCATCTTTTATTGTGTTTGTTAGCCATCTGTATATCTTCTTTGGAGAAATGTCTGTTTAGTTCTTTGGCCCATTTTTTGATTGGATTGTCTATTTTTCTGGAATTGAGCTGCATAAGTTGCTTGTATATTTTTGAGATTAGTTGTTTGTCAGTTGCTTCATTTGCTATTATTTTCTCCCATACTGAAGGCTGTCTTTTCACTTTGGTTATAGTTTCCTTCATTGTGCAAAAGCTTGTAAGTTTAATCAGATCCCATTTGTTTATTTTTGCATTTATTTATATTACTCTGGGAGGTGGGTCATAGAGGATCCTGCTGTGATTTATGTCAGAGAGTGTTTTGCCTATGTTTTCCTCTATGAGTTTAATAGTTTCTGGTCTTACATTTAGATCTTTAATCCATTTTGAGTTTATTTTTGTGTATGGTGTTAGAAAGTGTTCTAGTTTCATTCTTTTTCAAGTGGTTGACCAGTTTTCCCAGCACCACTTGTTAAAGAGATTGTCTTTTCTCCATTGTATATTCTTTCCTCCTTTTCAAAGATAAGGTATCCATATGTGTGTGGATTTATCTCTAGGCTTTCTATTTTGTTCTATTGATCTATATTTCTGTCTTTGTGCCAGTACCATACTGTCTTCATGACTGTAGCTTTGTAGTATAGTCTGAAGTCAAGCAGATTGATTCCTCCAGTTCCATTCTTCTTCCTCAAGATTGCTTTGGGTATTCGAGGTTTTTTGTATTTCCATACAAAATGTGAAATTATTTGTTCTAGTTCTCTGAAAAATACCATTGGTAGTTTGATAGGGATTACATTGAATTTGTAAATTGCTTTGGGTAGTATATTCATTTTCACTATATTGATTCTTCTGATCCATGAACATGGTATATTTCTCCATCTATTTATGTCATCTTTGATTTCTTTCATCAATGTTTTATAGTTTTCTATATATAGGTCTTTTGTTTCTTTAGGTAGATATATTCCTAAGTATTTTATTCTTTTCGTTGCAATGGTGAATGGAATTGTTTCCTTAATTTCTCTTTCTGTGCTCTCATTGTTAGTGCATAGGAATGCCAGGGATTTTGGTGTGTTAATTTTATATCCTTCAACTTTACTATATTCATTGATTAGCTCTAGTAGTTTTCTGGTGGAGTCTTTAGGGTTTTCTGTGTAGAGGATCATGTCATCTGCGAACAGTGAGAGGTTTACTTCTTCTTTTCCAATCTGGATTCCTTTTATTTCTTTTTCTTCTCTGATTGCTGTGGCTAAAATTTCCAACACTATGCTGAATAGTAGCGGTGAGAGTGGGCACCCTTGTCTTGTTCCTGACTTTAGGGGAAATGCTTTCAATTTTTCACCATTGAGGATAATGTTTGCTGTGGGTTTGTCATATATAGCTTTTATTATGTTGAGGTATGTTCCTTCTATGCCTGCTTTCTGGAGGGTTTTTATCATAAATGGATGTCCAGTTGTGTCAAAGGCCTTCTCTGCATCTATTGCGATAATCATATGGTTTTTATCTTTCAATTTGTTAATATGGTGTGTTACATGGATTGATTTGTGAATGTTGAAGAATTCTTGCATCCCTTGGATAAAGCCCACTTGGTCATGATGTATGATCTTTTTAATATGTTGTTTGATTCCGTTTGCTAGAATTTTGTTAAGGATTTTTACATCTATGTTCATCAGTGATATTGGCCTATAGTTTTGTTTTTTTTGTGGCATCTTTGTCAGGTGTTGGTATTAGGGTGATGGTGGCTGCATAGAATCAGTTTGGAAGTTTACCTTCCCCTGCAATTTTCTGGAAGAGTTTGAGTAGGATAGGTGTTAGCTCTTCTCTAAATTTTGGGTAGAATTCAGCTGTGAAGCCGTCTGGTCCTGGGCTTTTGTTTGTTGGAAGATTTCTAATTCCAGTTTCGATTTCCATGCTTGTGATGAGTCTGTTAAGATTTTCTATTTCTTCCTGATTCACTTTTGGAAAGTTATACTTTTCTAAGAATTTGTCCATTTCTTCCAAGTTGTCCATTTTATTGGCATATAGTTGCTGATAGTAGTCTCTTATGATCCTTTCTATTTCTGTGTTGTCTGTTGTGATTTCTCCATTTTCAGTACTAATTTTTTGGATTTGACTCTTCTCCCTTTTTCTCTTGATGAGTCTGGCTAATGGTTTGTCAATTTTATTTATCTTTTCAAAGAACCAGCTTTTAGCTTTGTTGATTTTTGCTATGGTCTCTTTTGTTTATTTGCATTTATTTCTGCCCTAATTTTTATGATTTCTTTCCTTCTTCTAACCCTGGGGTTCTTCATTTCTTCTTTTTGTAGTTGCTTTAGGTATAGAGTTAGGTTATTTATTTGATTTTTCTGTTGTTTCTTGAGGTAAGCTTGTATTTCTATGAACCTTCCCCTTAACACTGCTTTTACTGAGTCCCGTAGGTTTTGGGTTGTTGTGTTTCCATTTTCATTCATTTCTATGCATATTTTGATTTATTCTATGATTTTTTGGTTTTTCCAAAGCATGTTGTTTGACCTCCATATGTTTGTATTTCTAATAGTTTTTTTTTTCTTCTGTAGTTGACATCTAATTTTACCACATTGTGATCAAAAAAGATGCTTGGAATGATTTCAGTTTTTTTTGAATTTACCAAGGCTAGATTTATGGCCCAGGATGTGATCTATCCTGGAGAAGGTTCCGTGTGAACTTGAGAAAAAGGCGAAATTCATTGTTTTGGGGTGAAATGTCCTATAGATATCAATTAGGTCTAACTGGTCCATTGTATCATTTTGGGTTTGTGTTTCCTTGCTAATTTTCTGCTGAGTTGATCTATCCATAGGTGTAAGTGGGGTATTAAAGTCTCCTACTATTATTGTGTTACTGTTAATTTCCCCTGTTAGCTTTGCCCTACATATTGTGGTGCTCCTATGTTGGGTGCATATATATTTATAAATGTTATATCTTCTTCTTGGATTGATCATTTGATCATTGTGTAGTGTACCTTCTTTGTCTCTCTTCATGGCCTTTATTTCAAAGTCTGTTTTATCTGATATGAGTATTGCTACTCCTGCTTTCTTTTGGTCTCCATTTGTGTGGAATATCTTTTTCCAGCCCTTCACTTTCCAGTCAGTATATGTCCCTAGGTTTGAGGTGAGTCTCTTATAGACAGCATAGGAGTCTTGTAGGGGTCTTGTGTTTGTATCCATTCAACCAGTCTTTGTCTTTTGGTTGGGGCATCCAACCCATTTACATTTAAGGTAATTATTGATAAGTATGATCCCATTGCCATTTACTTTATTGTTTTGGGTTCAAGTTTATACACGCTTTCTGTGTTTCCTGTCTAGAGAAGATCCTCTAGCATTTGTTGAAGAGCTTGTTTGGTTTTGCTGAATTCTCTCAGCTCTTGCTTGTCTTTAAAGCTTTTGATTGCTCCTGTCATATTTGAATGAGCTCCTTGCTGGGTACAGTAGTCTGGGTTGTAGATTTTTCTCTTTCATCACTTTAAGTATGTCCTGCCATTCCTCTGGCCTTAAGAGTTTCTATTGAAAGATCAGCTGCTATCCTTATGGGAATCCCCTTGTGTGTTATTTGTTGTTTTTCCTTTGCTGCTTTTAATATTTGCTCTTTTTGTTTGATCTTCGTTAATTTGATTAATATGTGTCTTGGGGTGTTTTGCCTTGGGTTTATTCTGTTTGGGACTCTCTTGGTTTTCTTGGATTTGGGTGACTATTTCCTTCGCCATTTTAGGGCAGTTTTTAACTATTATCCCCTCAAGTATTTTCTCATGGCCTTTCTTTTTTGTCTTCTTCTTCTTCTGGAACTCCTATGATTCGAATGTTGGGGCGTTTGACATTGTCCCAGAGGCCTCTGAGGTTGTCTTCATTTCTTTAAATTCTTTTTTCCTCTCTGCTTCATTTATTTCCACCGTTCTATCTTCCACCTCACTTATCCTATCTTCTGCCTTAGTTATCCTACTGTTGGTTCCCTCCAGAGTGTTTTTGTTCTCAGTTATTGCATTATTCATTATTGATTGACTCTTTTTTGTTTCTTCTAGGTCCTTGTTAAACATTTGCTGCATCTTCTCAATCCTTGTCTCCAGACTATTTATCTGTAACCCCATTTTGTTTTCAAGATTTTGGATTCATTTTTACTATCATTATTCTGAATTCTTTTTCAGGAAGACTCCCTATCTCCTCCTCTTTTGCTTAGTTTGGTGGGCATTTATCATGTTCCTTTACCTGCTGAATATTTCTCTGCCTTTTCATCTTGTTTAGATTGCTGTGTTTGGGGTGGCCTTTCTGTATGCTGGTAGTTTGTGGTTCCTCTTTATTGTGGAGGTTCCTCCCTGTGGGTGGGGTTGGATGAGTGGCTTGTCAAGGTTTCCTAGTTAGGGAAGCTTGTGCTGGTGTTCTGGTTCGTGGAGCTGGATCTCCTCTCTCTTGAGTGCAGTGAAGTGTCCAGTAGTGAGTTTTGAGGGGTCTATGGGTCTGGTGTGACTTTTGGTCGCCTGTATTTTAATGCTCAGGGTTATGTTCCTGTGTTGTTGGAGAATTAGCTCGGTATGTCTTGCTCTGAAAGTTGTTGGCTCTTGGGTGGAGCTTGGTTTCAGTGTAGATATGGAGGCTTTTGGATGAGCTCTTGTTAATTAATGTTCCCTGAAGTCAGGAGTTTTGTGGAGTTCTCAAGTTTTTGGATTTAAGCTTCCTGCCTCTGGCTTTCAGTCTTATTCTTACAGTAGTCTCAAGACTTCTCCATCCATACAGCACCAATGATAAAACATCTAGGTTTATTGTGAAAAGATTCTCCACAGTGAGGGACACCCAGAGAGCTTCACAGAGTTACATGGAAAAGAGAAGAGGGAGGAGGGAGATAGAGGTGACCAGGAGGAAAAAGCGGGGGAATCAAAAGGGGAGAGAGCAGTCTAGCCAGTAATTAATTCCCTATGTGCGCTCCATGGTCTGGGACATTCAGACAGGCTCAGGGAGTTACATAGAGAAGAGAAGAGGGAGGAAGGAGGTAAAGGTGACCAGGAGGAAAAGAGGGGGAATCAAAAGGAGAGAGACAGATCTATCCAGTAATCAGTTCCCTAAGTGTTCTCCACAGCTCAGAACATGCAAAAAAGATCCATAGATTTGGGTAGAGGAGAGAAGGGGAGGGAGGAGATAAGAGGTCACCTGGGGAGAAAAAGGAGAGTCAAAAGGGGGAGAGAGCAATCAAGCCAGTAATCATACTCCTAAGTAAAAAATGGGTACTGAAGATTGGATTCTTAAAGGTACAAAATTGATAACAAAAATCGAAAAGCAAAGATTAAAAATCTAGAGTAGAGGTTAGACTTTCAAAAATACAATGTTAAAAAAGCAAAACAAAATAAAAAATTTTGAAAAGTATATGTATGAAATTAGCTTTAAAATAGGGTCTTTTTTTGCAAGGTAAAATTATAAAATGAAAGTTATAAAAATGAAATTAAAGGAATAATGAACGTAAAAATAAGAAAAATATTAAAAATGATAATAGTAAAATATATCTAGAAATTTATCTGGGGCTGTTGAGGGCAGTGTCAGATCAGTTCAGTTTCAGATAGTTCCTTGTTCCAGCTTATACTTCTCATAGTCTGTAGGCCCCTTCCAATGTAGTCGGTGGTAACTATAGGGTTTTAATCTGTTGCACCTGTCACGTCCAGAGCGGTTCCCTCTTCTTTGTTTATTTTGGCTTCCTCTGTTTGCAAGTCTCTTCAGTGTCTAATTTCTGCCCTGACACAAGGGGGCGAAGGTGGTCACATATTTAGGCTAACTTGTTCAGTTATGCTCTGAGGAGTGAGGGATACTGCAAACAAATATCACTGGCATGTGTGGGGAGTGCTCACAGTGTCTGAGCCACACTGGGTTTGCCCCCGCTCACAGTGTGTGTGCTTTCCCAGTCTACACTGCTCAAGCTCCAGGTTGCTCTGCAGGGGAACTGTGTAAAGTGGGCCCTGGGTTGTGTACACTTCCAGGTCTAAGCCACTCAGGTTCAGGTTCTTGGTATTCCACAAAAACACAAACTCGGTTGGGCCTGTGTTTTGTGCCCTTCCCAGGTCTGAGCAGCTCAGGTGACCAGGTGCTTGGCGAGCTCACTCTCCCAGCTGGGCGGTGTGTCTTATCACCTCCCCGTCCCAGCCCCTTGGTTTCCTGGGTGCGCCACGAGAGCACCACCTCAGATGTGCCATGTGTCTCCTCTGCAGAGCTAATCTTTGCTACCCTTCTGGTAGATGTCAACTGTCCAGGATCCCAGGAAGACTTGGTTAGTAACTGGAGCCTGCTCACAGTTTGGTGGAGGATGCCATCTCTGGGGCCGAGATTGCCCCTCGCCTTCTGGCTCTGGCTGTTGCCTGCCTGCCTCTCTGGTGGGGGGAGGGGCTGGTCCACAGCCGGCTAGCTCTCCTCTGGTATTCGCTCAATCCTTTGTTCTGTGAGTGGGCCAAGCTGTGCCTCAGAGCGGCGGCTAAGTGTGTAATCCGTGGGGTTTTTTCCCCTCCTGGTTATGTTGCCCTCCAAGATTCCAAAACTCCCACAGACCCGCAGGTGAGAGGGTTTCCTGGTGTTTAGAAACTTCTCCTCCTTCACGACTCCTCCCCAGGATGGGTCTTCATCTCTACCTCTTTTGTCTCTCTTTTTATCTTTTATATTTTGCCCTACCTCCTTTTGAAGAGAGTGGGCTGCCTTTCTGGCTGCCTGGTGTCCTCTGTCAGCATTCAGAAAGTTGTTTGTGGAATTTGCTCCGCGTTCAAATGACCTTTCGATGAATTTGTGGGGGGAGATAGTGGTCTCATCCTATTCCTCTGCCATCTTCAGGTTATTTCTAATTAAACTAGTGGGGTGGCCATTGAGCAAGAGGACTTTTTATCTTCCATCAAAAGCCAAGCAGGTAACCTGTGTACCTTTTTCTGAGAACATTTGGTCCCAGGGAACCTCCCTCTCCCCAGTCAAAACTTGGGTTACGTATTCTCCCTACAATACCATGTTACAGCTCCAGTTAAATCTGCGCTCAGACATAGGCTCAGTGCGCGTGCACTCAGTTCATATTTTTCATGGATCACGACCTTTATCCTATATAAGTGGCAAGAGAAGGGAATTTCTATGAAGTACCACCGGAGGGTATCTTTCACTCCCAAAGTGAATCTTAGCCCAAGAATACCTCTTGACTGGATCTGAGTCTGTCTCCAGTTAATCACCTCTTCAGACACTAGAGTGGACAGCCCTTGAGGCAGGAAGGGTGAGGCCTGGGAGGCAGAGCAGAACAATCATCTTAATCCAAATTGAGACTGAGGCCAGCTGTCCAGCCTGTTCTTGTGGCCACAGCCCCAGGGCTGGCGCCCACGGCTGCCCCCACATTATTTCGCTGTCCCCTTGAAGGTGCCTCCTTCCTTCTTCTTCCCATGCAAGCATCCAGTCCAGTGCATGAATTTGTGGTTGGGCTGTAATTGCTAGCTATGCTTGGAAGCCTGCCTCCCTCTAATTCAGCCTTGACACAAATAGCTAGAGAGTTCACTTGCAAAGCCTCAACTCCCACAGCAAGGCACTAAGGGGTCCCCTTCCTGAGAGTGGACTCTGTTCCATGCAAGTCAACAGCTTCTTACCGAGCATCTACTTGGTGTTTAGCACACTCTGTGAAGAATTAATCTCAAAAGCAAATTTGATACAGTTATAAAACCTTGGATTACCCAGGCATCTCAGTCTATGGATCTATCCTCACATAGGGACCATCAGCCTCTACTTGGACCACTTCACTGACTGACTCTTGAAGAATTTTTGTTAGAAAATTCTTCCTGCTTCTCTGAGAGAGGCAGCATAGTGCAGTGGTTAACTCCCATAGACCTGAGTTCTAATCTCATCTCTGTGGCTTATGATCTTGAACAAGTCACTATATTCTATGCCTCCATTTCCTTATCTAATATGGGGATAATGATAACCATTGCAAAAACCATTATTGTATGAAAATTAATTGTGCTTATAAAATGTATTGCCCAGGGACTTCCCTGGTAGCTTAGTGGTTAAGAATCCACCTTGCAATGCAGGGAATGTGGGTTTGACCACTGGTCAGAACTAGAATCCCACATACTGAGGAGCAACTAAGTCCACACATGGCACTTGAGAGTCTGTGTGTCACATTGCAAAAAAGATCCTACATGAGGCAACAAAGATCTTGCATGTCACAACTAACCCACTGCAGCAAAATTAAAAGCAAAACAACAACAACAAAAAAAAAAACACAAAACTGTGAAGGCAAACAACTGCTTTCTAAAAAAAAATTTTTTTAATTAAAAGTGTATTGCCCAGTTCCAGCACAAACTAGATGCTTATTAAGCCAGTTCCAGTATGTAGTCACCTTTGGCCTTTAGTAAATTTGGTAACTTCAAGTTCTCTGTAACTGAAATAATACCTACAATATAGGGTTATGAAGATATAATCCTGCATAAGAACTTACTAATTTATTTAGGACCTTGGATGAGTTATTTGAATTTTCTAAACTTGGATTTTTTAGATCCATACAATAGAAATAGTAGT
>NW_017212258.1:0-16796 GCF_001704415.2 Capra hircus
ATTCCTCTCCAGTGCTGACATGGATCTTGGGGTCTCCAGGGCTGACATGGATATTGGGTAGTTCTGTAGTCTCCCAGGGGAGTTCCTCTCAGAGGGGGCATGCGCGTGAGCTTCACTCCCGAGCTCTAGCAGCAGTGTCACGCTTCCCGTCGAGTGATCAAGGGATCTGTGGCTTTTCGCTCGAGGCTTTCCCACGAGGCTTTCCCACAGGGCTGTCCCACGTGCCACCGTGGTGTGAGTCGATCCTCGCTTGAAAGTCGAGGCAGTGCAGAAAAAACAGGATTCCCTGGAATGGACTGAGACATCTGGGGACTCTTGGAATGGTGGCACGACCCTGGAGTTCCTCTCGCCTTTCCTGTGGAGAGCGCCTCCTCTTGAGATGCGACGGAACACGGGAATTCTTTCCCCACCACGCAGGGAAAGGATCCCTCCTCTCGAGCTAGGAGGCGGAAACGGGGCTCCTCTGGATGTGGGCGGGACTCTCGAGCTTCCTCTCGAATGGAGACATGTATGTGGGGAACTTCTTGAGTTGCAGCAAGGGTGTGAAGGACCCTTTGGAAGTTCCAGAGGTTAGTGTGATTAGCTCGAGACCCCTCAGGAAAAGGGCCTCATCTCGCCTGGAGGGAGAACCTCCTGAATTTCTCGACTTGGCAGGTGCTCTTGACTTACGACGGGGACATCAGGGACCCGCTCTGGTGGCCTCAGGAAAGGCCAGTCCCCATGCGAGTTGCTCGGGGGGCCTCTCGGGATTCCTCTCCCTTCGATGCCGGGGCCTAAGACCTTGTGTGGAGTCGGTGCCGGAACCTGAGGATTCCTCTCCAGTGCTGACATGGATCTTGGGGTACTTCTGGAGTCTCCCCAGGGGAGTCAGTCCTCGTCTCGAGTGGGGCCTGCACGTGCGCTTTCTTCTCGAGCTGTAGCAGCAGTGTCATGCTTCCCTCGCGTGATCAAGGATTGTGGCTTTCCTCGAGGCTTTCCCACGAGGCTTTCCCACGAGGCTTTCCCACAGGGCTGTCCCACGTGCCACCGTGGTGTGAGTCGATCCTCGTTTTGAAAGTCGAGGCAGTGCAGGGAAAACAGGTTTCCCTGGAATGGACTGAGACATCTGGGGACTCTGGGAATGGTGGCACGACCTGGAGTTCCTCTCGCCTTTCCTGTGGAAAGCGCCTCCTCTTGAGATGCGACGGAACGCGGGAATTCTTTCCCACACGCAGGGAAAGGATCCCTCCTCTCGAGCTAGGAGGCGGAAACGGGGCTCCTCTGGATGTGGGGTAACTCTCGTGCTTCCTCTCGAGTGGAGACGGGTATGTCGGGAACTTCTTGAGTTGCAGCAAGGGTGTGAAGGACCCTTTGAAAGTTCCAGAGGTTAGGTGTGATTAGCCTCGAGACGCCTCAGCGGAAATGGGCCTCATCTCGCCTGGAGGGGAGAACCTCCTGGATTTTCTCGAGTTGCGGCAGGTGCTCTCGACTTATGACGGGGACCTCAGGGACCCGCTCTGGTGGCCTCAGGAAAGGCCAGTCCCATGCGAGTTGCTCGGGGCCTCTCGGGATTCCTCTCCCTCGATGCGGGCCTAGACCTTTGTGGGGTCGTGCCGGAACCTGAGGATTCCTCTCCAGTGCTGACATGGATCTTGGGGTACTTCTGGAGTCTCCCCAGGGGAGTCAGTCCTCGTCTCGAGTGGGGCATGCACGTGCGCTTCCTCCCGAGCTGTAGCAGCAGTGTCACGCTTCCCTTCAGTGGATCAAGGGATCTGTGGCTTTCCCTCGAGGCTTTCCCACGAGGCTTTCCACGAGGCTTTCCCACAGGGCTGTCCACGTGCCACCGTGGTGTGAGTCGATCCTCGGCTTGAAAGTCGAGGCAGTGCAGGGAAAACAGGTTTCCCTGAACGGGACTGAGACATCTGGGGGACTCTGGAATGGTGGCACGACCCTGGAGTTCCTCTCGCTTTCCTGTGGAGAGCGCCTCCTCTTGAGATGCGACGGGAACCGGGAATTCTTTCCCGACACGCAGGGAAAGGATCCTCCTCTCGAGCTAGGAGGCGGAAACGGGGCTCCTCTGGATGTGGGAGGGACTCTCGTGCTTCCTCTCGAGTGGAGACGGGTATGTCGGGGAACTTCTTGAGTTGCAGCAAGGGTGTGAAGGACCCTTTGGAAGTTCCAGAGGTTAGGTGTGATTAGCCTCGAGACGCCTCAGCGGAAATGGGCCTCATCTCGCCTGGAGGGGAGAACCTCCTGGATTTTCTCGAGTTGCGGCAGGTGCTCTCGACTTACGACGGGGACCTCAGGGACCCGCTCTGGTGCCTCAGGAAAGGCCAGTCCCCATGCGAGTTGCTCGGGGCCTCTCAGGATTCCTCTCCCGTCAGATGCCGGGACCTAAGACTTGTGTGGAGTCGGTGCCGGAACCTGAGGATTCCTCTCCAGTGCTGACATGGATCTTGGCGGTACTTCTGGAGTCTCCCCAGGGAGTCAGTCCTCGTCTCGAGTGGGGGCATGCACGTGCGCTTTCCTCCGAGCTGTAGGCAGCAGTGTCACGCTTCCCTTCGCGTGGATCAAGGGATCTGTGGCTTTCCCTCGAGGCTTTCCCACGAGGCCTTTCCCCGAGGCTTTCCACCAGGACGGCTTTCCCACAGTGCTGTCAGTGCCACCGTGGTGTGAGTCGATCCTCGCTTGAAAGTAGAGGCAGTGCAGGGAAAACAGGTTTCCCTGGAATGGACTGAGACATCTGGGGGACTCTGGGAATGGTGGCACGACCCTGGAGTTCCTCTCGCCTTTCCTGTGGAGAGCTGCCTCCTCTTGAGATGCGACGGGAAACGCCAGGGAATTCTTTCCCGACCACGCAGGGAAAGGATCCCTCCTCTCGAGCTAGGAGGCGGAAATCGGGGCTCCTCTGGATGTGGGCGGGACTCTCGTGCTTCCTCTCGAGTGGAGACGGGTATGTCGGGAACTTCTTGAGTTGCAGCAAGGGTGTGAAGGACCCTTTGGAAGTTCCAGAGTTAGGTGTGATTAGCCTCGAGACGCCTCAGCGGAAATGGGCCTCATCTCGCCTGGAGGGGAGAACCTCCTGGATTTTCTCGAGTTGCGGCAGGTGCTCTCGACTTACGACGGGGACCTCAGGGACCCGCTCTGGTGGCCTCAGGAAAGGCCAGTCCCATGCGAGTTGCTCGGGGGCCTCTCGGGATTCCTCTCCCGTCGATGCCGGGGCTAAGACCTTGTGTGGAGTCGGTGCCGGAACCTGAGAGATTCCTCTCCCAGTGCTGACATGGATCTTGGGGTACTTCTGGAGTCTCCCCAGGGGAGTCAGTCCTCGTCTCGAGTGGGGCATGCACGTGCGCTTTCCTCCCGAGCTGTAGCAGCAGTGTCACGCTTCCCTTCGCGTGATCAAGGGATCTGTGGCTTTCCCTCGAGGCTTTCCCACGAGGCTTTCCACGAGGCTTTCCCACAGGGCTGTCCCAGTGCCACCGTGGTGTGAGTCGATCCTCGCTTGAAAGTCGAGGCAGTGCAGGGAAAACAGGTTTTCCCTGGAATGGACTGAGACATCTGGGGGACTCTGGGAATGGTGGCACGACCCTGGAGTTCCTCTCGCCTTTCCTGTGGAGAGCGCCTCCTCTTGAGATGCGACGGGAACGCCGGAATTCTTTCCCGACCACGCAGGGAAAGGATCCCTCCTCTCGAGCTAGGAGGCGGAAACGGGGCTCCTCTAGGATGTGGGCGGGACTCTCGTGCTTCCTCTCGAGTGGAGACGGGTATGTCGGGGAACTTCTTGAGTTGCAGCAAGGGTGTGAAGGACCCTTTGGAAGTTCCAGAGGTTTAGGTGTGATAAGCCTCGAGACGTCCTCAGCGGAAATGGGCCTCATCTCGCCTGGAGGGAGAACCTCCTGGATTTTCTCGAGTTGCCGCAGGTGCTCTCGGACTTACGACGGGGACCTCAGGGACCCGCTCTAGGTGCCCTCAGGAAAGGCCAGTCCCCATGCGAGTTGCTCGTGGGCCTCTAGCGATTCCTCTCCCGTCTATGCCGGGGCCTAGACCTTGTGTGGAGTCGGTGCCGAACCTGAGGATTCCTCTCCAGTTCTGACATGGATCTTGGGGTACTTCTGGAGTCTCCCAGGGGAGTCAGTCCTCGTCGCGAGTGTGGCGTGCACGTGCGCTTTCCTCCCGAGCTGTAGCAGCAGTGTCACGCTTCCCTTTGCGTGGATCCAGGGATCTGTGGCTTTCCTCTGTAGGCTTTCCCACGAGGCTTTCCCACTAGGCTTTTCCACAGGGCTGTCCCACGTGCCACCGATGGTCTGAGTCGATCCTCGGCTTGAAAGTCGAGGCATTGCGGGGAAAACAGGTTTCCCTGGAATCGACTGAGACATCTGGGGGCTCTGGGAATGGTGGCACGACCCTGGAGTTCCTCTCGCCTTTCCTGTGGAGAGCGCCTCCTTCTTGAGATGCGACGGGAACGCCGGAAATTCTTTCCCGACCACGCAGGGAAAGGATCCCTCCTCTCGAGCTATGAGGCTGAAACGGGGCTCTCTGGGTTGTGGGCGGGACTCTCGTGCTTCCTTTCGAGTGGAAACGGGTATGTCGGGGAACTTCTTGAGTTGCAGCAAGGGTGTGAAAGGCCCTTTGGAAGTTCCAGAGGTTTAGGTGTGATTAGCCTCGAGATGCCTCAGCGGCAAATGGGTCTCATCTCGCCTGGAGGGGAGAACCTCCTGGATTTTCTCGAGTTGGCGCAGGTGCTCTCGACTTACGACGGGGACCTCAGGGACCCGCTTTGGTGGCCTCAGGAAAGGCCAGTCCCCATGGCGAGTTGCTCGGGAGCCTCTTCGTGATGTCTCTCCCTCTCCAGTGCTGTCTTGGATCTTGACTGGCCTTTCCTGAGGCCACCAGAGCGGGTCCCTGCGGTCCCCGTCGTAAGTCGAGAGCACCTGCCGCAACTGGAGAAAATCAAGGATGTTCTCCCCTCCAGGCAAAATGAAGCCTATTTCCGCTGACACATCTCAAGGCTAAGCACACTTAAACTCTGGAACTTCCAAAGGGTCCTTCACACCCTTGCTGCAAATCAAGAAGTTCCCCGACATACCCGTCTCCACTCAAGAGGAAGCACGATAGTTCCGCCCACATCCAGAGGAGCCCCGTTTCCGCCTCATAGCTCGAGAGGAGGGATCCTTTCCCTGCGAGGTCGGGAAAGAATTCCCGGCGTTCCCGTCGCATCTCAAGAGGAGGCGCTCTCCACAGGAAAGGCGAGAGGAACTCCAGGGACATGCACCATTCTCCGAGTCCCCCAGATGTCTCAGTCCATTCCAGGGAAACCTGTTTCCCCGCACTGACTCGACTTTCAAGCCGAGGATCGACTCACACCACTGTGGCACGTGGGACAGCCCTGTGGCAAAGCCTCGTGGGAAAGCCTCGTGGGAAAGCCTCGAGGGAAAGCCACAGATACCCTTGATCCACGCGAAGGGAAGCGCGACACTGCTGCTACAGCTGGGGAGGAAAGCGCACGTGCATGCCCTCAACCGAGACGAGGACTGACTCCCCTGGGAGACTCCAGCAGTACACCAAGATCCATGTCAGCACTGGAGAGGAATCCTCAGGTTACAGCACCGGACTCTACGTAAGGTCTGAGGCCCCGGCATCGACGGGAGAGGAATCCGGAGAGGGCCCCGAGCAACTCGCATGGGGACTGGAATTTCCTGAGGCCACCAGAGCGGGTCCCTGAGGTCCCCATCGTAAGTCGAGAGCACCTGCCGCAACTCGAGAATATCCAGGAGTTTCTCCCCTCCAGGCGAGATGAGGCCCATTTCCATTGAGGCATCTCGGGGCTAATCACACCTAACCTCTAGAACTGCCAAAGGGTCCTTCACACCCTTGCTGCAACTCAAGAAGTTCCCCAACATACCCGTCTCCACTCGAGAGGAAGCACGAGAGTCCCGCCCACATGAGGAGGAGCCCCGTTTCCACCTCATAGCTCGAAGAAGGGATCCTTTCCCTGCGTGGTCGGGAAAGAATTTCCGGCATTCCCAGTCGCATCTCAAGAGTAGGCGCTCTCCACAGGAAAGGCGAGAGGAACTCCAGGGTCGTGCCACCATTCCCAGATTCCCTCAGATGTCTCAGTCCATTCCAGGGAAACTTGTTTTCCCTGCACTGCCTCGACTTTCAAGCCGAGGATCGACTCACACCACGGTGGCACGTGGGACAGCCCTGTGGGAAAGCCTCGTGGAAAAGCCTCGAGGGAAAGCCTTCAGGGAAAGCCACTGATACCATGATCCAATCGCCAAGAAGCGTGACACTGCTGCTACAGCTCGGGAGGAAAGCGCACGTGCATGCCCCCACTCGAGACGAGGACTGACTCCCCTGGGGAGACTTCCAGAAGTACCCCAAGATCCATGTCAGCACTGTCAGGGAATCCTCAGGTTCCGGCACCGACTCCACACAAAGTCTTAGGCCCCGGCATCGACGGGAGAGGAATCCCGAGAGGCCCCCGAGCAACTTGCATGGGGACTGGCCTTTCCTGAGGCCACCAGAGCGGGTCCCTGAGGTCCCGTCGTAAGTCGAGAGCACCTGCCGCAACTCGAGAAAATTCCAGGAGGTTCTCCCCTCCAGGCGAGATGAGGCCCATTTCCACTGAGGCATCTCGACGCTAATCACACCTAACCTCTGGAACTTGCCAAAGCGTCCTTCACACCCTTGCTGCAACTCAAGAAGTTCCCCGACATACCCGTCGACACTCGAGAGGAAGTACGAGAGTCCCGCCCACATCCAGAGGAGCCCCGTTTCCGCCTCCTAGCTCGAGAGGAGGGATCCTTTCCCTGCGTGGTGGGGAAAGAATTTCCGGCGTTCCCGTTGCATCTCAAGAGGAGGTGCTCTCCACAGGAAAGGCGAGAGGAAGTCCAGGGTCGTGACACCATTCCCAGAGTCCCCCAGATGTCTCAGTCCATTCCAGGGAAACCTGTTTTCCCTGCACTGCCTCGACTTTCAAGCCGAGGGTCGAACTTTCACACCACGGTGGCACGTGGGACAGCCCTGTGGGAAAGCCTCGTGGGAAAGGCCTCGAGGGAAAGCCACAGATCCCTTGATCCAGGCGAAGGGAAGCGTGACACTGCTGCTACAGCTCGGGAGGAAAGCACACGTGCATGCCCCCACTCGAGACGAGGACTGACTCCCTGGGAGACTCCAGAAGTACCCCAAGATCCATGTCAGCACTGGAGAGGAATCCTCTGGTTCTGGCACCGACTCCAAACAAGGTCTTAGACCCCGGCATCGACGGGAGAGGAATCCTGAGAGGCCACCGTGCAAACTCGCATGGGGACTGGCATTTCCTCAGGACACCGAGAGCGGTTCCCTGAGGTCCCCGTCAGTAGTCGAGAGCACCTGCCGCAACTCGAGAAAATCCAGGTGGTTGTCCCTCCCAGGAGAGATGAGGCCCATTTCCGCTGGAGGCGTCTCGAGGCTAATCACACCTAACTCTGGAACTTTCCAAAGGTTCCTTCACACCCTTGCTGCAACTCAAGAAGTTCCCCCGACATACCCGTCTCCACTCCAGAGGAAGGCACGAGAGTCCGGCCCACATCCAGAGGAGCTCCGTTTCCGTCTCATAGCTCGAGATGAGGGATCCTTTCCCTGCGTTGATCGCGAAAGAATTCCGTTCGGACGTTCTCAGAGGAGGCCTCTCCACAGGAAAGGCGAGAAGAACTCCATGGTCATGCCACCATTCCAGAGTCCCCCAGATGATCTCAGTCCATTCCAGGAAATCCTGTTTTCCCTGCACTGCCTTCGACTTTCACGCCGAGGATCGACTCACACCACGGTGGCTACGTGGGACAGGCCCTGTGGGAAAGCCTCGTGGGAAAGCCTCGAGGGAAAGCCACAGATCCCTTGATCCACGCGAAGGGAAGCGTGACACTGCTGCTACAGCTCGGGAGGAAAGCGCACGTGCATGCCCCACTCGAGACGAGGACTGACTCCCCTTGGGAGACTCCAGTAGTACCCCAACATGCATGTCAGCACTTGGAGAGGAATCCTCAGGTTCCGGCACCGACTCCGTACACAGGTCTTAGGCCCTGGCATCGACGGGAGAGGAATAGCCGAAGGCCTCTAGCAACTCGCATGGAGACTGGCCTTTCCTCAGGATCACCAGAGGGTCCCTGAGGTCCCCGTCGTAAGTCGTAGAGCACCTGCGCACACTCGAGTAAAATCCAGGCGGTTCTCCCCTCCAGGCGAGATGAGGCCCAGTTTCCGCTGAGGTGTCTCGAGGCTAATCACACCGTGACCTCTGGAACTTCCAAAGAGTTCCTTTCACAGTCATAGCTGCAACTCAAGAAGTTCCCCGACATACACCCGTCTCCACTCAAGAGGAAGCACGAGTGTCCCGGCCACATCCAGAGGAGCTCCGTTTCCGGCCTCGTAGCTCGAGAATGAGCGATCCTTTCCCTGATTCGGTCGGAAAGAATTCCCGGCATTCCCATCGCATCTCAAGAGGAGGCCTACTCCAAAGGAAAGGCGAGAGGAACTGCAGTGGTCGTGCCACCATTCCGAGACTCACCCAGATGTCTCAGTCCATTCCACAGGAACCTGTTTTCCCTGCACTGCCTTGGCCTTCATGCCGAGGATCGACTCACACCACGTCACACGTGGGACAGCCCTGTGGGAAAGCCTAGTGGGAAAGACTCGAGGGAAAGCCACAGATCCCTTGGTCCAGGCATGGGGAAGCGTGACACTGCTGCTACAGCATGGGAGGAAAGGGCACGCTCATGCCCCCACTCGAGACGAGGCCTGACTCCCTTGTGGAGACTCGAGAAGTACCACAAAATCCATGTCAGCACTGGAGAGGAATCCTCAGCTTCCGGCCCCGACTCCACACAAGGTCTTAGGCCCCGGCATCGACGGGAGAGGAATCACGAGAGGCCCCCTAGCAACACGCATGATGACTGGCGTTTCCTGCGGCCGCCAGAGCGGGTCCCTGAAGTCCCCGTCGTAACTCGAGAGCACCTGCTGAAACTCGGGAATATCCAGGAGCCTCTCCATTCCAGGCGACATGAGGCCCATTTCTCGCTGAGGCATCTCGAGACTAACCACACCTAACCTCTGGAACTTCCAAAGGGTCCTTCACACCCTTGCTGCAACTCAAGAAGTTCCCCGACATACCCGTTCCTCTTCACATTCAGCCATAATGGTGGTGTCATCTGCATATCTAAGTTTATTGATATTTCTACCGGCAATCTTGATTCCAGCTCATGTATCTTCCATCCCAGCATTTTTCATGATGTACTCTGCATAGAAGTTAAATAAACAGGGTGACAATATACAGCCTTTGCATACTCCTTTTCCTTTTTGGAACCAGTCTGTTGTTCCATGTCCTACTCTAACTGTTGCTTCCTGACCTTCATCCAGATTTCTCAAGAGGCAGGTTAGGTGGTCTGGTATTCCCATCTCTTTCAGAATTGTGGCTAAAACAACAGTATAAGGACCTTTCCGATGTCAGGCCAAGGAATTGTGTTTCCAGTCATTGAGCCACACCTGATCACTGAGCACAAATTCATGAATCTGTTCCTCAAGGGGGAATGATATTCTTTTTTATACAAACTTAGTTACCTGATTTATTACCTTACCTAATTGTTCCATCTGCTGTGAAATCCCACCCCCTTACTTGTGGCAAATCTGCTAACACCTGCCTCACTGTGGGAGGGGGTCTCCCATAGAAAATTTCATAAGGACAACAACTATGGGAACGTGCAGTTACCCGTAATATGAGTAAGTCTGCCGGAAGCAAGCCCATCCATGTACAGTCAGTCTCTATGATCCATTTTGAAAGTGTCTCTTCAAGAGTTTGGTTGTTTCTTTCCACCATTCCAGAACACTGGGGCCTATATGCTGTATGTAATTTCCACTGATATTTAGAGCTTCACATACCTGTTAATTAACGCGGCTGCAAAGACAGGGCCATTGTCGGATTCTATACTGGTTGGAAACCCAAGTCTGGGAATTATTTCTCAAATCAGCGAGCTACTTCGTTTTCTTTTTCAGATCAGGTAGGGAAGGCCTCTGCCCAACCGGAGAAGGTACCTACTATTCTAGTAAGTTATGATAACAGGTGACTGCCTTTGCTTCCCCGAAGGACACTCGCTTTCCCTGCATCCTGAGAACTCCACGTCTCAGCCAGTTGGAAAAGCGCTTCTTGGAGGTCATTATTCAGGGGCAATTTCCCCTGGAGCCCGGGGCCATAGGGAGCGGCTCCACACTCCCAGGGAAAGGCAGAGCCACAGCCACACATCTGTCCCATCCCCTTTGCTCTGTAGGAGAGCTCTAGTGAGCCTAGGTCTGTCAGGAAAATTCTTGGCTCCTATGGGGACACATTCTATGTGTGAAACTGCATCCAGGACCTAGGGGCCACAGGGCGCCTGTTTCTCTCGGGGGCAGAGGGGTGGGGGGCCTGAAGCAGTGCGGCCCAGCAACAGCTTCCACATCCATCCAATTGCTCTTTTCTTACCTCTGATAGAACTAGCTTTGTTCCAGCCTTTGGCAATTTGGAGGCAAGCGGGCCCCACTTCCTCCCCAAGGAGGCATGGGACCTAATTTGAGTGGAAAGGCCCCTCACGGAGCTGAACCCAGGAAGGCACCCAGTCATGTCTGACACATTCCTGCATCCTGCTTCTTCATGAGCAATACCGCTATAAGCTAGGAATGTCTTTCCAAGGCTCAGAAAGGACAGGGGAGATGCATGGTGCTGCCTCTGGAATTTCGGTCCTCTGAGCAGACCTGGAGGTCTCCCCTTGAAGAAGCTAACCAGTTTCTTCCAAATACAGGCTTGCAAACACACACTGGGTGGCTGCCTCTTCTTCCCTGAAGGACGATCACTTTCCCCGCATCCTGTGAACTCTGCATCCCAGCCTGCTGGAAAAGCGCTTCTTGGAGGTCATTTTTCAGGGACAATTTTCCCTGGAGCCCGGGGCTGTAGGGAGGGCCCCATGCTCGCTGTGAAAGGCAGAGTCACATCCACAGTCTGTTCTACCCCTTTTGCCCTGTGGGAGAGCTCTAGTGAGCCTAGGTCTGTCAGGAAAATTCTTGGCTCCTATGGGGACACACCCTGTGTGTTAACCTGCATATCGGACCTAGGGGCCACAGGGTGCCTGTTCCTCTCGGGGGGGACCCTGAAGTGGTGCGGACCAGCAACAGCCTGAACATCCATCCGATTGCTCTTTTCTTCCTTCTGATAGCAGCTAGCTTTGCTTCTCGCTTTGGCATTTCGGAAGCCAGGGGGAGCCCCACCGCTGTTGTCCTGGGGTCTATTGGAGGTACCGGGTCTATTGGACCCCAGCATGGCACCCGACCCCCTCAGACACACTCCCGCAGCCTCCTTCCCCATGGGCAGGACTGTTCTGACCTAGGAATGTGTTCCCAAGGCTCAGAAAATGCAGGGAGACACACGGCCCTGACTCTGGAACTGAGGCCATTGGAGCAGGCCTGGAGGTCTGACGTCTGAGACGCCAAACACTTGCTGCAAGATACAGGTGTGAAAACACACTCTCTGGGGCTGCCTTTCCTTCCTCCAAGGAAGAGAGCTTTTCCAGTCTCCTCCGTGCTGAGTCATACAAGGCTGGAAAGGTCTGGCTTAGAGGGCATTTCTCAGCGGCAATGGCCCCTGAGGCCCTGCACACAGGGAGGGATCCTACCCTCCCGGGGAAGTCAAAGCAACCTCCAAACAGCTGTTCTATCATGTTTCCTCTGCAGGAGGGAGCTAGTGAGCCCAGGTCTGTCTGGAACGTTCTTGGATCCTGCGGGGAAATCATCCTGGGAGCCCACCTGGATACCAGTCGTAGGGGCTAAAATTCGCATTTTCCTTCCTTGGAGCCCTAACGCAGTACAGCCTAGCAACTGCTTGAAAATCCATCCTGTTGCTGTTTTCTTCCCTCTGACAGAGCGAGCTTTGCTCCCCATTTTGGGATTTCAGAAGCAAGGTGGTGGCCTGCAACTCCTTGCCTGGGGTCCATTGGAGGTGCAAGGTGCCCTCGACCAGGTGACCCCAGCATGACACCTGGCCCCCTCAGACACACTCCCGCAGCCTGCTTCCCCATGGGCAGGACTGCTCTCACCTAGGAATGTGTTTGCAAGGCCAGGAAACTGCAGGGAGACACAAGACCCTGATTCTGGCATTGAGTCTGTTGGAACAGGCCTGCAGGTCTTCTGTCTAACAAGCCAAACACTTGCTGCAAGATACAGGCCTGAAAACACACTCTTGGGCTGCCTTTCCTTCCTCCAAGGAAGAGAGTTTTCTCAGACTCCTGTGGGCTGAGAGCCACACAGGGCTGAAAAGCACTTGCTGGGAGATTCTTTTTCATTGGCCATGGCCCCTGAGGCCCTGTGCTCAGGGAGGGCTCCCTCCCTCCCAGGGAAAGTCAAAGGAAGCTCCAAACGGCTGTTCAATCATGTTTCTGAGAGAGTCATTGCCAAGGCAGGTTTCTAAGAAGTTCAAGGGTCCCCAAGGAGAGAGGGGTCTAGAATTCTCAAGGAGGAAGAAAGGACAAACTGTTTTCCCCTCTACATTCCTTAGGATTATATAACAATCATGCATCCTTCTTGAGGACGGTCTCTGGAAAAAACCTTCTGGCTAATCCTGTTATCTTAAAATGTAAATTATGGGAGTAGGTCTAGTGAGTCTTTACAACCTCCAGACATTCTTTTGTTCGTTGTCATAACTTATTGGAGAGTATATAACTCCATTACCAACACTAGCAAGGGGGTACGCTTTCTGCCCCTTGTGATGTCTCTGTCAGAAGCTTTCTCTATCTCCTTTATACCTTTAATAAAACTCTATTGCACAAAAGCTCTGAGCAATCAAGCCTCGTCTTGGGCCCTGGATTGAATTCTTCTCCTCCATAAGCCAAGAATCCCAGCATCTTTTCGTGGTTCAGCAACAATATTTCATTTCCTCTGCAGGAGAGAGCTAGTGAGCTTAGGTCTGTCTGGAACATTCTTGGATCCTGTGGGGAAAATATCCTGTGCACACATCTGGATACTGGGCCTAGAGGCCAAAATTTGCATTTCTTTCCCGGGGAGCCCTAACGTGGTGTGACTTAGCAACTGCTTGAAAATCCATCCCATTGCTGTTTTCCTCCTTCTGACAGAGCTAGCTTTGTTCCCTGCTTTGGGATATCTCAACCGAAGGGCCGGTCCATAGCTACTCGCCTGGGGCCCATTGGATGTGCAAGGTGCCCTCGACTAGGTGACCCTAGCATGGCACTCAGCCCGCTCAGACACACTCCCGAGGCTTCTTTCTCATGGGAAGCACTGCTCCAACCTAGGAATGTGTCTGCAATGCTTGGAAAGTGCAGTGAGACACACAGCCCTGACTCTGCAATTGAGGCCCTCAGAGCAAGCCTGCAGCTCTGATGTCTGAGAAGCAAAACACTTGCTGCAAAGAGAGGCCTGAAAACACACTCTCTGTGGATGACTTTCCTTCCTCTAAGGAAGATAGTTTTCCCAGTCTCCTGCTTCCTGAATGTCACACAGCTGGAATGCGCTTGCTTGGAGGTCGTGATTCAGTGGCAATGACCCCTGAGGCCCTTTGCCCAGGGAGGGCTCCCACACTCACAGGCAAATCAAAGCAACTTCCAAGTGAGTCAGCTCTTCACATCAAATGGCCAAAGTATTGGAGTTTCAGGTTCAGTATTAGTCCTTCCAATGTATATTCAGACCTGATTTCCTTTAGGATGGAGTGGTTGCGTCTCCTTGTAGTCTAAGCGACCTACAAGCATCTTCTCCAACACCACAGTTCAAAAGCATCCAATTTTCAGCTGTCACTTTCTTTATAGTACATCTTTCATATCCATCCATGACATATGGAAAAACCATAGCCTTGACTGGATGGATCTTTGTTGGCAAAGCAACGTCTCGGCTTTTTAATATGCTGTCTAGTTTTGGTCATCACTTTTCTTCCAAGTCATAAATATGTTTTAAGTTCATGGAGGCAGCCATCACCTGCAGTGATTTCCAAGCCCCCCAAAATAGTCTGCTGCTGTTTCCAATGTTTTCCCATCTATTTGCCATGAAGTGATGAGACTGGATGCAATGATTTTAGTTTTTCTGAATGCTGAGCTTTAAGCTAACTTTTTCACTCTCCTCTTTCACTTTCATCAGGAGACTCTTTAGTTCTTCTTCACTTTCTGCCATAAGGGTGGTGTCGTCTGCATATCTGAGATTCTTGATATTTCTCCCAGCAATCTGGATTCCAGCGTGTGCTTCCTCCAGCCCAGTGTTTCTCATGATGTACTCTGCGTATAAGTTAAATAAGCAGGGTGACAATATACAGCCTTGACATATTCCTTTTCCTATTTAGAACCAGTCTGTTGTTCCATGTCCAGTTCGAACTGTTTCTTCCTGACCTGCATACAGGTTTCTCAAGAGACAGGTCAGGTGGTCTGGTATTCCCATCTCTTTCAGAATTTTTCCCAGTTTATTGTGATCCACACAGTCAAAGGCTTTGGCATAGTCAATAAAGCAGAAATAGATGTCTTTTTTCTGGAACTCTCTTGCTTTTTCAATGATCCAGTGGATGTTGGCAGTTTGATCTCTGGTTTCTCTGCATTTTTTTAAATCCCTCTTGAACATTTGGAAGTTCACAGTTCATGTGAACTTGGAGAATTTTGAGCATTACTTTACTAGTGTGTGAGATGAGTGCAATTGTGCAGCAGCTTGAATATTCTTTGTCATTGCCTTTCTTTGGGATTGGAATGAAAACTGACCTAATGACTAGGTGTTTTCAATTGCATATGCTGAAAGAACTGGCTGTGCAGTTTTGAAGAAAAAAAAAATCATTTTAACCCATTTTCTCTGAAGTGCAAGGCATATCATGGCCATCCCTGAATCATAAAGTCACCTTTTCTTTATGTAGTCATAGTTTCATGCCTAAATTATAGGCCAACTCATGCTCAAATTGGACTCTGATGTCAGGGGCAGATCAACTAATAAAAAGCTTGGATTGTCCCTCTGGAGGAAAGTGAGATCTTGGTCCCACAAGAAGAATCTGAAGGGTTAAGGGAACTTGCAAGAGTGGGGAAAGCTTAGTCCATCCTACATGTACCAAAATCTTAAATAAGGCTTATTTACTTTACCGAAGTAAAAAAACAGATGATGAAAACAATTATAAATCAATGAAAGGTAAAGAAATTCATAGTCTGTTATCAAAAATTGCATTCTAAGAAAACTTTGTGCTCTTAACCTAGAGAGGAGACTAAATTCCATCTGGTACCAGCTTACCAGAAGACAAACAAACAAACAAACAAATTATCAGGTAAGCTTAAAAAAAGTATATTCCATATATCTTGAAGTAGCAGTATTTCTGCAAAGGCATCAGTGTGAAACCATAGAGGACATGGTTAAAACCTGATTAAATAGAAATTGACAATGTAATCTGGTCACTGCTGCGACTTGAAATGCTTTAATATGATAACTGGAATTATAACTGACAGCATTTGACCAGGACATATCAGATTTTCACGGATGTCACATAATTTCTAGGATATCTATATTAGGAACTGAAGGAATCTTTGAACCTAGGAAAGAAAACAACAGTCTCAAAGGCCCTTGCTGAATCATCTATCAGCAAGGAATGTCTTTGCAAGGATCACAAAGTGAAGGGAAAATACACCGACCTGCCTCTGCAACTTCGGTCCTCTGAGCAGATCTGGAGGTCTCCCTTTGTATAAGCTAACCTGTTTCCTTCCAAATAGAGGTTTGCAACACAAAACAAGTGGCCGCCTATTCTTCCCCGAAGGAGGCTCTCTTTCCCCACATCCTGCGAACTCCCTTTCCCAGCCTCCTGGAAAAGCGCTTCTTGCAGTTCCTTTCAGAAAATCCTATGGACGGAGAAGCCTGGTAGGCTGCAGTCCGTGGGGTCGCTGAGGGTCGGACACGACTGAGCGACTGCCACTTTCATTTTCACTTTCATGCATTGGAGAAGGCAATGGCAACCCACTTACTGTTCTTGCCTGGAGAATCCCAGGGACGGGGGAGCCTAGTGGGCTACCGTCTATGGCGTCGCACAGAGTTGAACACGACTGAAGCAACTTAACAGCAGCAGCAGCAGCAGGTTCCTTTCTTAGGGGCAGTTATCCCTGAGATTGGGACCTGGAAAGGCAGAGCCACCTCCACACACACGTCTTTTTCTGTCCCCTTTCCTCTGGAGGAGAGCTCTAGTGAGCCTAGGTCTGTCAGAGAAAATTCTTGGCTTTGACGGGATCACACCCGGTGTGTGAACCTGCATACCGGACCTAGGGGCCACAGGGCACCTGTTTTGCTCGAGTGGGTCCTGGAGGGGTGCAGCATAGCAAGAGCTTAAAAATCCATCCCAATTTGTCTTTTTTTTTTTTTACCTCAGTAGAGAACGAGTTTGCTCCACCTCCACCCTTTGGCAGTGTGGAGGGAAGAGGGCACCACCCTCTCCCAAAGGGGACATAGGGCCTACCAGGAGAGAAAGGCCCCTTGAGGAGCTGAGCCCAGGTAGGCAGCCAGTGATGTCAAGCACACTCCCGCTGCTTGCTTCTTCATGGGCACTCCCACGATCTGCTAGGAATGTCTTTGCAAGGATCTCAAAGGGAAGGGAAGATACATGGCCCTGTCTCTGGAACTTCAGTCCTCTGAGCAGATCTGGAGGTCTTGAGTTGTATAAGCAAACCTGTTCCTTCCAAATAGAGGCTTGCAAACACACCCCCGGTGGTTGCCTCTTCTTCCCGAAGAAGTCTTTCTTTCCCCACATGCTGCGATGCGAACTCCCTGTCCCAACTTCCAAGAATAGCGCTTCTTCCATTCCTGTTCTTAGA